>NW_006800446.1:270781-317542 GCF_000485575.1 Poecilia formosa | reverse complement strand
CAGTTGCTGCACGCTGCAGGTCAGCTGCCTGAACGAAACATTCTCCAAGAAATTTTTGAACCGCTTTGAAACATTTCTGGCAATATGGCTGAAAAACATATCACAATATAAGATATTTATATCGGTTAATATGGATAATTACTGATTTGTTTATTTTGTTTTAAATATCTGAAATACCACCAAACTTTTAACCTTTAGCCACAGTTACCACTCCACGGCGTTCTTTTTATTTTTAAGTAGTTATGAGGCATGGTAGTGAAACTTTTAAATTGCTGATGCAAGTTGTTGTTGCTAGGTAACCAGAGTGAGTCAGTTGATGCCTCTAGCCTTCCCGATAAAGCCATTCCTCTGCCTGAATCCCCCAGAATGCTGTGCGGTTCTAGATCGGAGTTCAGTGAAATTTCTGAAAACTACCGGATGTATTATCTATCAAAACTGATCACGTGTCTATTGTGATATATATTGTTATTGATTTACTGTCCTATGCCCACCTAAACACAGACAGTGGGGAAATTAAAGAAGCGCCTCTCTATAGATTAAGCTAACGCTATTTTATATCCGCAGGTGATAACATACAAGCATAGAGTCTGATAATGCAGCCGATTGTTGCTTTTTCAATAGTCGCAAAACTAAGTAGCCCCAAAAGGTTGAAGCACTCACACACCATCCTGTAACATGTGGGCTATTCTCACTGGTTTTCTGAGTAATAAAAGTATAGAAAGAAAAGGAAGGGACTCACATTCTCCACATTGATGTTCGCTTTTGCACTCGTTTCCATGAACTTGATTCCGTACTCCAGTGCCAGCTGAACAGGTTCAGAGGAAAAAAAGTCAGAAACGATGCAAGGGAAAAAAAAAAAAAGACACCATGACATCCCAGCTATTCTTACTTTCTCTCCTCTGTCTTTGGACACTTGTCGCTTGTCATTGACATCACATTTATTCCCCAGGACCATCCTCTCTACGTCTGAAGAGGCATGCTGTAGGAAAAACAAAATATGGTGAGGTAAATAGGTGCTTACAGTTGTGAAATGTTTCACTACTATAATCTTTGCAGAATATTGGCACCAAGAATCCAAGTGTTTACCTCTTCTATATTCCTTATCCAGTTCTTGATGTTGTCAAAGGACTTCTCGTTGGTAATGTCATACACTAACATGATGCCCTGGAGAAGTCAGAAAAAAAACATTTAGGAAAAAAAAAAAAAAGTAAAAACTGATTCCATTTCCTATTTATCTGTTTGCTAGATCCAGTATAATTTTCTGTAATGTTTATCTGACTCATCTGTATATTTTCAAATTAAGACACAGGCATGCAGCTAAGCCTGAACTAAACAAGAGACGAACAAAACACTCCTCATTTTGAGGTGTGCAAAGCGTAAACAAGAACACCAATATGAGGCGTGTTTCTGAAAAGGTAAAGGATTAACCGCTAGTAGCTAAATGAATGTCGCTGCACCTGTTCAGTTTCAACGCATCATGAGTAAAGATGACAACGCATCTTACCATGGCTCCTCTGTAGTAGGCTGTTGTGATGGTCCTGAACCTCTCTTGTCCCGCTGTGTCCCTACATGCATGAAAAAAAAAATATTTCGGTAAAGTTTCCTTTTTTACTGCTGCGGCTTACAAAATTAGATTGCATTAGACGGTTCTCACTGTCATTTGTTTATACACTTGTTAGAGCTGCTGCTGTAAGTAGCCACTTTGTCAATAAAACATAAATAAATAAGCTTATGGTGATAATATGTACTAGGAACTACCTAGAACTAGTATTAAATATTCAGCATTTGTCCATCTCACCATATCTGTAGTTTGATCTTCTTTCCATCTAATTCTATTGTTCTGATTTTGAAGTCAATACCTAAAGAAAAAAGACAAAGAAAATCAAACAAAACCTGAGTGTCTTCATGAAGCAACAAAACTGTGTATGTTGTTTAGGAAATAACCCAAGATTAGAGTACTGAAGTATCATTTTTGGAACATCACACTTTAAAAACAACGTTTAGTTACTGCATTTTAAACATCCATCCATCAATCAGCTACATCCACTCATCCATGTGGGGACTGATGCCGCTTAAAAAAAAGGTTAAGTTCTAATAATTTTGAAATTTTGAATGCGTTTCTTTGTTACGAAGGTTTTATGTCGACTTGCCCAACCTCCTTTATTAAACATAGGGCTTTTAATTGTACTGGCATGGCAAAAAAAGCCACCAATAGATCTAACTATGAGGTGCCACAGTCATATCTGTAGTTGGCATACTTTGTCCAACACATGGACACCAATGAGTGACGATATTAAATATCATGACATCTTGCAACTGGATTCAGAAGTGTCTTTTACATTAGAAAGGTAATATATGCCTTTTACGTCAATCACAATATGTACTATTTATGGTTTAATTGTTTATTAGTTAGGGATATATTGTATATACATTTGTATTTTATTATAAATCCTTTATTTCATATAGAATTTAAAACTAATGCTGATTAAAATAATAAAAAAATAATGCCTGATCAGTGCATCACTATATTTTCTTTTCTTTTTGGGTGGAATACCCAAAGAGTTTATTCAAGTAAAATAACACTACAACAAATTTTGATTCAAATAAATGTAATTATTGTCCTATAGAGGCAACTCTATTCGTTTGTTTGCACAAACTGCGTGGCTAACCCGGATTACAAATAGAAACCGGTCGTTGTGGTTAATTACGGTACATTTTCGTTGTGGTTAATTACGGTACATTTTACAAGTTGCGCTAATGCTTATTGGTGTGATAATAATCGTTCGTTAAAACACAGTAAAATAAGCCAAACCGAATGGCCTTCATGGGTGATCTTTGGATAAATATTCGTGATGGTCAGATTAATGGAGACTTTTTTTATTGCGTTGTCAACAACAGATCGAAGTACAGGCCAGCTGGTCAGAAGGGAAATGACACTGCCAACTAACTTGCTTTAGCCTTTTAGCACGTTACCTCAGCTGTCAACGTCTGTGTAGCCTATAAAATAACTACAACGGGCTCAAAATGTACACAAATCAGTGATATCCGTGCTTACAAAGCATTCAAGTCAGGTTAAAAATCAGTGAAGGTCTCCTAAAGACCCCTCTCTCAAGCCGGTTGGGCATTTCCTGAATCGCTGAATGCTAGCAAGAAAAGTTAGCACCAACTTAGCATGACGGGATGGGCAGCTCCGGTGCCGCTTTTCAGTCAGCTGAGGCGTTAATGATGTGAGCTCCACTCACCTATAGTTGAGATAAACGTTGAGTTGAAGGCATCTTCTGAAAATCTGAAAAGCACACAGGTTTTCCCGACTCCCGAATCACCGATTAAAAGTAGTTTAAACAAGTAATCGTAAGTCTTCGCCATGTTATTAGCTAGCTTACTACTGCGGATATCCCGCCCGTTGTGCAGACGGAGAGGTCGCTGCTGCTGCGGGGCGTCCTGTTGGTCAAATCAACTGTCACTCTGCGATGTCGTCGTGGCTCAGGAAGCCTGCTGCCGCCCGGTGGGTGTGCTCGTTTTGGAGACTGTTGCCAACCGGATTTAACTACAGTAAATTTGATATGTTTAACTAAGAACTCGTTCTCCTCAGAAGGATGTGAAAAATGGCGTTGACTGATGTTGCGACGGAAATGAGACAATTCAACACGATCAGTGACAATAAGTCAGAGGCAGCAGGCTAAATTTAGTTTCTCTTTCAAAGAGAAAGGAAGCAACGACTTCACTGGTGATAATACAAATACCAAACATTCAAGGCTTTCTGAAGAAAAGTATTTAAAAGAACTGGAGAAATTACTAGACATGTTAGTAAAACTAGTTATTTGACCTTCAAGAAGTGTAATGAAACAAGTCATCGCATTTTAGTACACAATCTAAATATTTATGCTTATTTGTTAATATTTGTTAATAATATTTTTTTCCAAGTGCAGAAAGATTTTACAACAGCACAAATTAAATAAAAACAAGAATTGAACAAGCTTGAATTTATTGTGTGTATTTTTATTCCAAAGCATAAAAAATATCAAGACTATGCATTTCCATTAGTCTGTAATTGGCAGTGAAGGTTTTAAAAGTAGCTTGAGCAGACTATCCGCACCTGTTAGGGAGTATGATCAGCTACAGCTGATTCCATTATGATGATTTATATTTGGTGATGAGCTCCAAATAATATATTATCGTATTTTCTGGCTTGGGAATCTAAAATGTACAAAAATAAAATAAAATTTATTCCAGTTAGGAAAAAAAAATACATTATAGTAAAATTTTATTTAAAAAGATAACCTGAAATCTAAATGTGCTTGCATGGTGTTTTAATAATCTCTGGCTCAGTTATGTATTTGAGAATGCATGCATAATTTTCACTTTTTATGGATTCAAGAAAATCAACAATAATTTCAAACTTGTTAATCCAGTTCTTGTTTTTAAAAGTCGCTGAAGTTAAATGTTGACACTTTTTTAATCCCAGAACTTAGAATGAATTTAATAAATCATAAAAATTAGACACCCCCAACTTGACAATATTTCTGTCCATGAGAAGTGTTTGCAGGCTGTCCATTTTTCTTCTACCTCATCTGAGATAAATGGGACCTGGAGACAACCCCAGGTATCCCTCTCTCTAACATGAATGGCTCTAAATTGACTTTTCATGTGTCTATTCATCTCACTCCCCATTCTACCATCATCCTAGAACAAGACAAAACAAATAACAGAACAAATAATATTTAAACCCCCTTGCCTGAGGCAAAGACAGACCCCTGACTCAATGGCAGCATTTTTTTCTGGTTGAAAAACATGAACTTTTCATTGGGCGCAGTGCATACTGAAGGTCATCACTTGAAGATGCCACCAGAACCACAACTTCTGTAAAAGTCTAATGTAGGCATTAAAATTAGACATCTCTTCACAACGTTACCTTGACAACCTGCCCATAAACACCACAGTCAACATCAGAGACAAGTAGCAGCATTGGTGGAGACCATAAAAAGCTAAAAAAAGAGGCTATTACTTTTGTTATACAAGGACTATAGACTTCAAAACTCTCCCTCATAGCTCAGACTCCTGTACCCCCAAATACACAAATGGGTCTGTGTAAGGTCCCCAACACACATATGGACTGGGCAATTATGACAGTATTCTCCTATGCAGTGTTCTTTTGGCATCTCCATTTATTGTTTTGATTTTAACCAACCCAGATTATAGTTCATCCATAGCCCCTCCCCTGCACAGACAGATCTGCCTCTGTTCAGCCTCCTTCAGCACCAAACCTCAGAGTTGTGAAGGAGCAGGTGAATCACAGAGCAGATTACTCTCACTTCAACTCTTCTCTTCTGTATTGGACAAAACATCTGGGCTGATTTCAATAATCATGTCTGTAAGTAAATATATATCCAGTTTTATCTGTTTTCTTACTAGTTTTAATATGTTTTAGTTTAGTTTTCACTGACGGAATATCGCTGCATAAATATTAATATATATGAACATATTTTGATGACAGGCAGATGTAAAGTGACAGTATAAGTTAAAGATTTTTGCTTGTATTGTATTAGGCTATTTTTCAAAGATATGCAGTCATATCATATGTGTCTTTCCTATGCCTGCTACAAAAGGTTTAGAAACTTGTCTGGACATGTTTCTTTGCTTCAACTAGCAATTCATTCATCAGACTGTAGAGGGCAGTAAACTTCAAATATCTTGGGATCCTGTTCAGTTGCCACAAATCTCACCTCAGGATGTTAAATCAGTTGTAAAGACCATCATTTGGGAATGCTCTGCTGAACTTTTCAGCTGGCAAAGGACTTGTTGTACCCCAGTCTTGCAGACGAGAGGAGGAAACACAAGAAGAAGAGGCTGGTGCAGAACCCCAACTCCTACTTCATGGATGTCAAATGCATAGGTAACCACCTCCCCAAAGCCCACTGTCTGTCACACAACAAATCTCACAGATTAGCAATATTCTTCTTCAACGTTATTAGGCTGCTACAGGATCTCCACCATCTTCAGCCATGCCCACACAGTGGTGGCCTGCCCCGGCTGCTCTGTGATCCTCTGCAGGCCACGAGGAGGGAAATGCAGACTGACAGCAGGTGGGTGCAGTGTGCCACAAACTGGTCCTTACAATAAGGCACATCAGTTCAGTTTTTTTAAATCTCTGGGGGTTAACATTATTTTGTTCTCCATTTAGGTTGTGCCTTCAGGAAGAAATGTTCCTGAGATGCAATTTGCCAGGACATCCACTAGGAGGCAGCAGAAGGGACCATGAAAAGAGCTGAGCCACTCCGTGTGGCTTAATAGAGACATCACCTCTATACTATCTGCAACTTGTAATTTCGGGGTAATTTGACCCTCTTGTGGGTTTTAATGACGACGCGAACAGAGGACCACGCTTGTACACTCCATTATGCTCAGTGAAAAATGTGTGAAGGCAATTATAGCATAGAAAACCTCAAAATGCAAAAGGAGTCAAATGAATCAGAACTTCTGTAAAACATTTATTGAGGGCTGAACATGGAGGGGGTGGTAAATGAAACAAAAAGAAAAGGGCCTCAAATCAATTTTTTAGGCCCCCTCCTAGGCCTTGACATAAGCTGAGACCATCACAAAAAAAAATAATAATAAAATAAAATAAAACAAAATAAAACATTTAAAGATTTAATTGTCTGTGTCAT
This sequence comes from Poecilia formosa, assembly GCF_000485575.1. Classification (NCBI taxonomy): domain Eukaryota; kingdom Metazoa; phylum Chordata; class Actinopteri; order Cyprinodontiformes; family Poeciliidae; genus Poecilia; species Poecilia formosa. The sequence continues at coordinate 310,877 of NW_006800446.1, read as the reverse complement.
GTGTTCTTTGGTCTTTGCATTTCCCTTGGAAAATAAAGAAGTGGCATAAAAGCAAACAAAAAAAAATATTCAGAGTATTATAACTTGTCACATACCTAACATTCTCCTACTATATACAATAGTTATCAATGGTTGATGAGACGTGACTGAGCTCCTGATTTGGGGTAAAGCTCGCTCAAGTGTTCTGATACGGTAGGAAAGGTAGTGCAGCCTTGCTCCGGCTCTCATGATACCCAAATTATAAAGAGGTTTGGCGCACTGTAGATATCCAAAATGTCCTCAAGTTGGTCAGAGCTGCTCTGAAGTTCAGGACTCTGATTAATTGTAAATAAGATTAAAGTGAAGGAGCAGCTTGTGCCTCAATAGTGTGTTTATTACTGAAAACCTTTCCATCAGCCAGGCGACCACGCAGATTAAAACCCAAGCAGATTTAAGAGGATGCGGATCAGACAGGCACAGATTAGTAAAATGTCTTAAATTGCATCCTTCTAAAAACAAACATGTCAGCAACAATCTGCCTGAGCAATTCAACCTGTAGGACTTCCATCAAAAACCCATTTTCTCTGGGTGAAATTATCACAACTCTTTTTAAATAAGTGGTCAAAAATCTTTTTCTAAAGAAATTCCTGCAATTTCAAGTGGGAATAAAAATTAAGCAATGAGAAAGAGGAGGGAAAAAACAACAACAAAAAAAAAAAAAACATAACACCAAGGGACAAGCATTAAGTTAATCCTCCCCGTTTTATGTGGGGAGAGACGATTTTACAGCTCGAAATGTGGAATGGAGTCGAACGTTTTAATGGAATGTTAATGACGATCTCATCCTCTCCATCTTCTCCTCTCCAGGCGTTTATAAGCTGTTCAGCTCCTGCAGGGTCTGGTCCAGGACTTGGTGCATGCCCAGGTTCTCCTCTTTGGCATGTGATAATTTCTCTGGAAAGAGAACAAAAGTGACACGTTGAGCTCCTAAAAAGCAGATAATGATGCAGCCCAGTCTGCACAGAGCACCGTTTTCCTGGACTGATGTTTTGAATAGGTACTCGGGTTAAGCTGAGTCACATGCAAAAATTTAACCACAACACGGTGCCTGTCATGCATAAAGTGGCTGCTTGACTGTTAGAATATATTATGGCTGTATTAGAGGACTGCAGCGGTGTTTTACTTAAACCAAGCGTCCTAAAGGTCTACAGGGGGCTGCGATTTGTAGTAATTCAAACTAAAATTGCAGTAAATATAACAGAAAGCCTCACCTTGTATACATGACTATCATATGTGCTAAATACAACAGAAACCAAATGCCTTGTTATAATAAAGTCAGAAAAACTTTTGAACGAGTGTGTTCCAAAAGTATCCACACCACTTAAATGCTGTCATATTTTCGGGTTACAGGTTTCAAATTAGTGAAGTAGTGCATAATTGTGAAGGCCTTGCAGAGTGTTTTTGATTGACACATTCAAATACATAAAAATGGTTTCCACTGCAGCTCTGACTGAATGCTTAGCGTCGTTTGTTGTGCTGGATTATGAACCTGGCCCCAGTCTTCAGCGTTTTACAGCCTCCAGCTTGAAGGATTGTTTTGCACAGTTAGTCCATATTTCCACAAACTCTGACCAGCTTTCCAGTTCCCATCTAGAAAAGCAGCATAATGCTGCCACCGTCGGGGTGTTGTGATCAAGGCAACGTGTGGCGTTAGCTTTCCACCAAACAAGTGTTTTTTCTTATGCAAGCCAAAATGTTACTGTAAACTTTGGTCTCGCCAAACCACAGTATCTTCCCACACATGACTGCAAACGTTAGCTTGTATTCCAATAACACTTTTCTCTCAACACTCATCCAAATTTAGGTAATGCGAGGATATATTCTCCCCACCCAAGCTGGTGATTTCTGCAGATCCAAAGGTACCAGGCTGTCTGATTAATGCTCTTCTTGCCCAGCCAGCCAGTTTGTAGTTGCGCTACATCTTTTTTTGGATGATGGATTGAGATTTTTTTTTTTTTAATAACCTAATCTGCTTCAAACTTCTCAATAATTCTCTACCTGGGCTATTGGCTGTTTCTTCAATTAGGGTTGTCCTTATCTGATATTGATATCAACCAAAAAAATAAAAAATAATAAAACAGTATTGGTTCATATCAGTCTGCGTCCAATATCTCCGATATGTGCACGCCGATAGAAGCACTCTGGTGCAGCATTTCTACATGAAGACCCATTGGCTAATAAAAAATGGGTCAGTTGTTCTCATGGCTGTCGTTGACTATTTGTCTCTGTTTGAGTAATAGCACTTGATCAAGTGTGGATGTACGGTCCATGCTGATATCACATCGAGTCAATATCGGTATCGACCTATACTAAAAGCTGTAATATCGGTACTCGAAGAGAAAAAGTTGAATCAGGACCGCCCCACCCCCTCCCATTTGTCTTTGTGATGCTTTTTGTTCACCAGTGTTTCTGAGAAACCCTGAGACCTTCACAGAACAGCTGTGTTGATACCGAGATTAAAAGACACACAAGTGGACTCTTTTTATGAATTAAAGGTATCACAGTAAAGGGATGAATGCAAAATGGGCACCATATTTTTCATTAAAAAATTTTTTTCAAATTTTTTCGTATGATTTTGTTTCCACTTCACAAACTACTTTGGTTCGGTCCTTTCACTGAAATCCCAAAGAAAAATGTTTGAGGTTTTACTGACAAAAGAAAAAAAAGGGGGGGAGGGAAGTTTATTTTACAGTCGTAACAAAGAACAGAGACAAATGCTGCAAAGTAGGAAATAAAGAGACTTTAATGAAACAGTTGAGCAAAGCAAGATGAGCAAAAGGCACATATGATATGCAGGGAAAAAGCTACACAGAGTGCGACAGAGGAGAGTCGGAGCGAGCAGAAGACGCCTAAAGAGACGTCATGTCATTGAGGGCATGGTCCAGCTCCTCGCTAATGGCCTTGTACTTCAGCTTCTGAGCATACAGCTCGTCTGGAGGTCACAGAGGTCCACAGCCGAGTACAGACAGGTGGCAAGGACAGCAGAAACACAGACAAGCCAAAAGCAGCATGAGAGACAGGAGGAGGCAGGAAGGAGCAGAGAAAATATGGAGGAGACAAGAAGAAAAAAAAATTAGGTCAGGTTTTTACAAAAGAGGTAGAATGATTGGATTAAAAGAATGATGCATGCCTAATTAGGCTAGCAGCCCTCTTTGCCGGGTGAGCTGCGAGCGTTCGAGCTTGCTCTGAGTGTCTCATAAAGCTGCTCCAATAACGCTATAAAGTGAGCTCCCTATGGTTCATCAACTAAATAATGCTGACCTACAAAACATGAAAGCACATACTGTCCTCTTTGCAGCCTCGGAAAAGAGGATCTCTGCAGATTTTGTGGCCAGTTTTTATAGCTTTTGGACATATCATTTTTTTTTTCTTTTCCCCCTCAAAAGGATGTTTCCACTCCGTCAAGATTTCTACCAAAACTGTAGCTGCTTGTATTCAAAATGCATTAACTTGAGCAGCGAACACCAGAATCCGTCTACACGTTACGCAGACTGGTAATGCTTGCATACCTTCCAGGTCGTCGATGGACTTTTCCAGTTTGGCCACTGTTCTCTCTGCAAACTCTGCTCGGGTTTCAGCCTGGATGGAGTTCACACACACACACAAAGTCAGCGAGCCTTGACAAAGTAATCCAGCATGCACCACTGGAAAAGTTTTACACATTCTTTTCTGGGAGTTCTGCAGTTAGAAAATGTCTCCCTTACATAACTCAGCCATAAAAAAGGAACTCATAAACTGCCACAAAAATAAACACGCGTGTATTGTTTTAGTCTTAAGGGATGCGAAGAGGTGAGGAAATATGAGATGACAGTATAATCAGAGAGGAACATCTGGATCTCACCTCCTTCAGTTTGTCAGTCAGAACTTTGATCTCCTCCTCATACTTGTCCTCTTTTTCTGAGTACTGTCAAGGCAGAAAAACAGAAAACTCAGTGGCAGAAATCTAAACATGTCTCCACTTGCTTTCACCTGCAGATTAACTGAGTGTGAACTTTAATTCCTCCTTCTTCAGCTCACTAGACAGGAGAAAGGTTAAGTTCCTTGGAGGCAAATACGTTGGTATGTTCTGGGAACAAACGACTGTGCCGTCAACCATGACGGGCCCCGACTGCGTAAAAGCATAACATATACTGCAACGCAAAGGGGAAGTAGGCCTGCGGTTAACCTGGCATGCTGTCGTACTGCATGCCTGACCTTGGGAGGAAAGTGAAGACAAAAGGGCAGCTGGCATTCGCAGAAACGCCCTGCAGTGTCTTTACCTACAATCTTTGTCTCGTTACAATCACACACATCAATGCGATTCATTAGGATTTCATGCGATAGGCATGATTTTGAACTGTGGATGTTGTTGATCAGCTCTGCGCATCAGCAGGCTGACATTTCTGCTTGTTCATTACGAAATAATCCAAGCTCAGTCATCTCAATCCAGCTTTACACTCTAAGTTGACTCCTCACAGCATTATGCTGACACTATTTTGCTTCATTTTTAGACCATCAAGTTTTATTTCTGGTTTCATCCAACCAGAGCTGCCTTCCTCTTTGTCCCGTCTATGACTTTCACTTCTTGTAGCTTTTCTCTTTTTTTCCCCAACATTGACTTTTGCCTCGTGTCTCTTAAATAAAGCCCAGATTTGAAGATTGCACAACTATTTGTTGTGATGTCTACAGATTCTCCCACCTGAGCTCTGAATCTCTGGAGCTCCTCCAGAGTGACAAACGATCGACTAGCCGCTTCTTTGACTGAAGCCATTTTTTCCTCTTCCTTGTCAGCTTGGATATCTGACTAGTTTAGAAAGCTGTGCCTTGGTTTATCCATTTTAAGATGAGCAGACCTGACTGCTGCCTTTCCTTGGTCGTCATGATGCTGTTTGTTCTCTAATGTTCAAATAAATCTGAGGCTTTCACAGATTAGCTGCATGCATAAAAACATCAAATGAAACATGGGTGGATTCTATTTATGCAGTTGGATGGTTTAGATTTCATTTATGGGTATTTGTGGAAAGATTACAGAATGCAATTTTATTAAACAATTAAAATTGTAACCAATTAAGCATCAGAATAATTGATAAGACAACGGATTACTGAAATAATTATTAGTTGCAGCCCTATTTGCCAATAAACCCTAAACCTCAAAGGAGATTATTCACTTTAATCTACTTTCTGTTTGTTATTACATAAAACCCCTTTAAATCACAATGATGCTCAATGCAGTGGGAATACATTTACAAGTCCCTTCATCTAGGAACTGACAGCACAAAGAAAAATGTCTTGGTGTCTAACTGTATATAAATTACGACTTTTATGGGTTTTCTCTCCACAGGAAACAGAAAAACACATGGTTGTACAAAAAGGAGGACGTAGTTATACTAAGCAACTACAGAACTGGTATTAAACAACACGTTAGTGATGTAATGCAGTTTGTCTGAATTACCATCTACTGAGCCAAGTGTGGCCAAAATGACAGGATCCATGTTCTCAGAGTCGGACCATTTGTTTACTATAATGATTCTTTTATGTATTCAGGCTTTCTAAACTGATACTTTGTGCTGCGATGTTTCACGCCAGCTCTGTCGGATTCCAGATAAAACTCGTTTTTTAATCCGTTGCAAGCTAAAATTGGTTATGTGAATTTTTAGTTTGCATGTAAAACTTTAGCATGCAAAAGTGAAGACTCGTCACTTGAACATGTGTGTCTGGTGTTTTCATTGTCGACTCTCACCTTCTCCGCTTGGGCTTCTAAGGATTTCAGGTTGTTGGTCACATTTTTCAACTCCTCCTCCAGATCACCGGCTTTACTGAACAAAAACAATAAATAAATAAATAAATAAAGCAGAAGCACACTTAGCTATAATAGACAACTAAAACATCAACATTAAGACATTCGGTAACGCTTTATTTGATGGGGTGTGCATTAGACTTACATGACACTGTCATAAACATGACATAACACCTGTCATGAAGTGTCATTTGGTAAATAATGACACTTTTAATGCAAAGTTGCTCTAAAAGTTGCATTAAAAGTCCATTAAAAGTGCCAACTTTGCATGATTTTGTAAATTATGATAATTTAATGCAAAGTTGGCATTTTTAAAGACTTTTAATGCAACTTTTAGAGCAACTTTGCATTAAAAGTGTCATTATTTACCAAATGACACTTCATGACAACTGTCGTAAACATTCATAAAGACTTCTTTATGTTCATGACAGGTGTTATGTCATGTTTATGACGGTGTCATGTCAGTCTTATGCACTTCAAATAAAGTGTTAACGACACTTCTAAGTGCACATGCTGTAATTATGTTTTACTGCGCATCTTCGTCTTACCATTCAGCGAGTTCAGCCCTCTCCTCGGCTCTCTCCAGATCCCCCTCCAAGATCACCAGCTTACGAGCCACCTGACACAAACGGGGTACGTTTTATTACAGTTTGGAGTGGGAGGACAGATTTCATTATGCTGCTTACATTTGGGACAGACTACCAAACTTTTTCCACATTAAAGAATAATAATTCTGGAAAAGGTTGTAAGATTTCTGCTTAAACCACCATAATATATACCAACAGGATGTCAAATTGCTTTCTTGGTCAACTTCAGTCATATTCTTCTAGCTGATTCTCACACTTCCTCCTCATGATCATCAGTGAATGTGGTGCTAGTTATTTTTTATTTTTAACAGACTGACAGATCCAAGTTGCATTTCACCTGCAGTGTGAAAACCTCACTACTTTATTTGGTCACCAGACAATCACAATCAGATCTGCCGAGTTTAGGCGCAATTTGGAGGTGTGCGCAATTCTCCCCCGACTCTGCACCCTAATCCAGTCTTATTACTTCCTAGATGCAGCAGGAAGCATCTTTACCTCCTCGTATTTACGGTCAGCTTCCTCTGCGATGTGTTTGGCCTCCTTCAGCTGCATCTCCTGGATCTCCATCTTCTCCTCGTCCTTCATCGCTCTGTTCTCAATCACCTTCATCCCTCTGACATGAAGAGAAGACAACAGATCCGTTTTTCAAAACAACTCCTACGTTGATTATTTACAACATGAAAGCCAGGTGTATAATTAAAGGAAACAAATCTGACCTCTCGCTCTCATCTGCGGCCTTCTCTGCCTCTTCCAGCTTCTGCAGCGCTGTGGCCAACCTCTCCTGGGCCCGGTCCAATTCCTCCTCCACCAGCTGGATCCTACGGTTAAGAGCTGCGACATCACCTTCCGCCTGCAGGACAAGATGGGGAGGAGGAAGAGAACTTTAGTCAGACATTTCTATAAGAAAACGTCCAACCAGTGTTCTGTCAAACCAGAAGAAAATGACAGGAAGAGGGCAGAGCGGAAAATTTAAACAAAAGCATGAAGATGATTAGAGTGACTCCGTATCTTTGAAGTCTTGTTTCCTGTCTTTTGTTTGTTTTATTTTGCTCTGAGAATGTTTACTGTGACATTTTGCTCAAGAAATAAATGTTGGTTTCAACACATACTTCATGTCAAAACTCCCAGGCTCAAATTAAAGCATTTGAATGCAAAATTTTTCAAAGATTTATGTGAAATATTTAAGTGGCAAAGCTTTCAATATGGAACCTGCAAAAAGTTGTAAAGAAGAGGAAGAATGAATGGACAGACCGTCATATGAATGGATGGATGGATCCCTTAGAATTTGAGAGAAGGAAGAGTCTGGAAACATAAATATCTTTCAATAATTTGTTTTCTTTTTCCATATTTATGGAAAATCTAAATGTATGACCAAACATGAGCATTAGGGAGGATTAATAAGCATCTCAAAGGAGAGCAGCAGTCACCACTGACCAAGTTCCTCATGACTATGACAAGTTTCCACCAAACCACTTCTGTTTTTTAATAAAACAGAAAAATGGCCAAAGAGTTTGCCTATTTTATGCTTTATTTGACATAAAAAAAAGAGACAAAGATGGAGCGCTGCATGGCTCAGTATTAGAGCAGGAACATCCTAAATTAAGGGTACAGTCCTCAACAGAGTTGTCCCTGGTTCAATTCCCTGCCTCATATGCTTCATGTCTTCCCCTCGTCTCTCTGCTCTTCCTCCTGTCTGTGATGCTACGGTTGAATAAAGGCCACTACTGCCATAAAAAAACCTGAAAAAATAATAATAAAATGTCGAGGACAATCGGCAGCGTGCTTAACTTGGCTCTTTCTCACAAAACATCCGTTAAAAGATATTCAAATATATCCACAAGAGCATGACCATGGCGCCATGAGGACAGGAAAATATTCAGCTTTATCATTTAGGCATTTTAATAATTCAACACCAACTGTCTGAATCCAAACAAAGGCAATGCTCAGCTGTAGGTGGACTACAAAAACACCACATGTTAGTGAGCTGCTCTTGTTATGCCAATCAATGAGTTGATAAATAACAGCTGGAACAGCATTGCTGTCTACTGAGCCAAGTGTGACCTGCAACGTAAATCTTCTGCGGCATCTGAATGAAATGCCTAGTAAAACTCAATTTCCGGTGTTGGTGGATGCAGAAGTCGGCCAAGCAGGGAGGGCAAATTAGTTTTTCCCCTCATCTGCTCTCCGTAAACAGAGGAGAAAAGTGGAGGCAAAGGTTCAACTAAACAAGAATCTTCCCTGCCGGAAACAACTATTATCTCCTAGTGATCTGCTTTCAGACTGGACTCTAGAGTCCGCCACGGAGGGCGGACCTTTGAATGGTCACAACCAGTCATTAAACATCACAATTACGTCAAGACAAAGCAGCTGAAGGTGCAGCACAGCAGTTAGTAGGTCAGTGACTCATTAGCCAATCATGAGTCCAGGAGTCAGTTCAACAGTCATAGGGGTTTTGTCACTCAGTTTGCAGGTTGGTGAGTCGTTCTGCAAGGCAATTGCTGAAACTGAAGAGACTCAATGAGGAGGAAAGGAGGAACCGCAAAAAGTGGCTAAGATCTCAGTGAAGAAGAAGAAGAAGAAGAAGAAGCAGCATTCTGTGTTTTTGTGTTCAAAGCTATGCTTTCTTTCATATTCATGTCAGGAAATGAAAGTGTCGCTTTTAGCCTTCTTTTCTACTTATTCTGACTCAAACCAAATAGTCCCCACTAATATTTAAACCATCTCCTCTCTGCATATCGTGCCAAGGGAGGGCCGCTGATACCAGACAGGAAATGCCTGTCAGAGCGTCGTTAGCACACGGGAGGGGAAAGGCACCCCGCTGCAGAATGAATGAACGAGAAATAAATCTCTCAGAGCATCTTGAATTCTCATCAGCGTCCATCGCCACGCCATCCGGAAGGTGAGAAACGTTGCACAGGATTAAACTGCAGCCTGAAACAACAGATCCCGTCATTTCCCGGCGTCCCCAATGAGGCAAGAAGGACGACATGGACAGAAACAAAAAGAACGTCACTCATGAGCTTCAGGTCAGCCATGCTGCCAGCCACAGACACTGAAAGGCTCTGAAAATTGCCAGCCTGTTGCGTTCCTGTCTGTCACCAAGAGTAAGAAAAGAACCACACAAACCAGTTCACACTACAGTGAAAACCTGCCCTTACACATAGTCAAAAAGGTGTAAACTGGTGGCTTATCCGTCATCAGGCTTTCACAAACATGAAAGTGGGGGTAGGGGGATCCCCTCATGCACACCGACAGCTTTGTGTTAAAATCAAAAGTTTATTGGTGTACTGGGCATATTCTCATGCCTCCAACTCTGTGATGCATGACAATATAGGGGGAAGCCTGAAAGCTCTCAGGGTGCAGCTGTACCTTAAGAAGCTGCTTTCCTGAGTCTTTGCAAAGTGATTTACCAGTAACAAGAGCTAACTGGAACAACTAACCTCACTGCCGTCACTGCTTCAATATGAGGATCTTGGAAAAGGTGGCAGGACGTTGGCAGCTCACCATTCTTTCATTTCCTCCCTTTGATTGTTCTCTCCTTCAGCGATGCAGAGATCTGGCCACGCCTCTTCCTTTAGCACCCACTTTGCATTCTCCCACAGCAATGGAGTCATTCTGCCTTATAAGGTAAACAAACTCTGGAGAATGCTTGTGGTTGAGTAGGATTGTGACAATAAGCAAAAAATGTCCACACACACACACACACACACACACACACACACACGCACACAGAGAAAGGTACTCAAAGGACATTAAGGCTGAATCACCACTTACTAGGGTTATTCCAACACCCTTCCACCCTTTCTTTTAAGAAATACTACTTTAAAAAGAAACAAAGAGGCATACATTAACTACTACATTTTAATAATTGTTTAATTGTGCAAGTTGTATCAATGTTACATTGATACAAGATATAACAGAGCACATTACATTAAATATCACAGTGGGTCTTTGTGCTCTGAAAAATATGCCAAGTGAAAATAGTTACTTTAGCTCTGTTGCTATTCCACAAAACACTGGGACACTTTAACCACTTAGAAAAATATGGCGCAGGTCTACAATTTATGGCTTTAGAGTCTTTCAGCCAGTGAGAAGCAGCACATGGGGGAGCTGCGTTACTCTGTGCTTCACAAAGCCAGAGAAAATGGCAGTACCTCACGTTGCAAGTTAACGTTATGATGGAAAAGTGTTAGCAAAGTGAAACAGTAATGTGAAGAAAATTTATAAACCTCGGCACAGGAAAATACCTCAACCTATTGTCCAATCAAAGGTCAGAACCACTCCTTATTCAGGCTCAGAGATAGTTCAAAGTTCACAATGAATCCTGAAATATTTCTTCGCGTTACCCACCTGAATGATCTGAACATTTGATCAACTATTAATTGGGTACAAATATCAAATTACATGTCGAAGGCACTATACGCCCTCCATACTATCATCTTTACACAACAACTTATTTGATATTTTGAGTAAAAGGTGAATATGGTTTGATCTCTTCCATCATCTGATTAAATCCTACAGATTTAATTGTTCCTACAACTGCAACCAGGTTATTAAAGTGCAGGAACGCTTCTCAAAAGAAACTCAGAAAACCAGAAAATATAATCTAGAAATTACCCTTCATTACCTGTTCAATAAATGCACCAAACGTAACATTTTCCACCATTCTTAGTCTACAAATGTATGAACCAAGAGCAGTTGTCATTTTAATTTATCAAACTACTCCGATCAAAAAAACTGCAACAGAGTTTTTATTCCGAGTTATTTATTATATCCGTTATAAACCTGTAGCCCCATCAGAATAGATCAAAGGCAGCACAAGCTAAACAGGAAACATCGACTCTGACCTGGAGAAGCCTGATCAGTGCATCTCTAATAAAAGGATTAGCAGAAAGTGTAAAGGTGCATCTGTTCATCTTCATGTCACTGGTTCAGATACAGTTCAAAAACAAGCCTGGAAGACATGTTACACTGTAGCAGACTGTGTATTACTAAGCTAGTTCTGTAACACTTGATTAAATCTGGATTCTTTGATTTATCTTCTCACTAAGAAACATGCATGTAATGCAACTGCTGCAGCTCTAGTGATAATCACATAGAAGAAGCAGGTACACAAGAAAAACAAACACCTCCACTAACAGCAAAAACTATGATTTTAAAGCGATCTTTCTCCAACGTACTTTTTAAGCAGCTGAAAATGTTGCCATAACATGAATGAGTAGCAATGCAAACAACACTGGCTTTTTTCCTGCCATATTCACTACATGGTATCAGGTTAAATGTGAAGTTGCTGTATCATAGCTGAATGTTATGACCATATTTACCACAATTGGCCCACATTTTTCTATCAGTAGTATTTGCCCACGAGTTTCTGTGAGCTGTAGCGTCTACCCATGTGCATGGAGTTCAATTAGAAATTAAATAGGTAAATCTACTACTGTCAGGCGGATTGAGTCCATTTCACTTGAAATATGATCTCTAACCAAATATTGCATTCAAGGAGACGACTTGCACTCGCCAATACAATAGTGAGGGAGTGTTTTTTGCGTCACTGTGTTGTTGCTGAGCTTGGTGCGTGACGGCTGAGTAATGGCTTTAGGTAATGGCATACGCAGACAATTTAATCAATAATACCAGCAGGTATTGTCCCGGTCTCGCTCTTTAGACGCATTTTCTTTTGCAAGATAAGCAGTGCTGAAACCTCACTGCCTGGAGACGCAGCACAGTTCAGCTCAGAGCGACTTTCTTAATACTTGGGTGCATTTCATGCGCTGCAGTCTGGTTCAAGGACGAATGAAAGAGGAATCCAATTAGCGGGCGATTTCAGGGCAGTGGGTTAATGAGCTGCACGGTGCTGCTGGGGTTCTGGGAAAGTTATTCCTGACACAGATGGTGGCTGTGCTCAGTGCGAATATGCGATGGTAGGAGAGACAATCTCCGCCTGTAAAGACCTGGCATGCAAACGCAGCTGCACTGAGTACAAGCTGCTCTGTTAGGAGGCATGATATGTAAAAGAATGTCATTAAACATCGAAGACAAGCTCAACAAAGAGCACTCTCTCTGAGCTGAATGTAATCTGCCACCACTGCTCAGTACCTTATCGGACTTTCAAGAGGTTCTTCCTTTGGTTTTTAATGCCGAGCAGAGTTCTCTGAATTAATAGAAAGCTCTTAGGAGTTACATAAACAGCTGAACTCTCTGCAGTTCTTTCAAGGTAAAAGAAAGAAGCAAGCGTCCTGCAGGACTCCCCGGTCCTCATCGTTTCCTGTGCTGCTTGACTGCCAGGTGCCAAACCATTACTCACATTTTCTAAATACTATTTACTGACACCGTGACAAATTTAGCCTTGCTTGCCCTAAATGCATAAATATATTCTGCTCTTCACTCGAGGGAGAACCCACAGCCTTGGCCTGCATAATCAGCGAAGCCACGAACATGGGGGTGTTCCTCCATATGCCACGGACCGCCAGAAAGTATCAACATGTGGCGTTTATATTTGGAAAGTTGAGCTATTCCCAGGGAGTAGGTCCAAAGAAAACATCGGAATCAGGAAATAGCCTTTTCCAGAGAATCTGCAAGAGTGTTAGAAGGCCAGCTGAAAAACTGCAGCAATGCAGCACTTAATTGCAAAGTAACTTTGCGTTTAGTTAAATGCGCCACGAGAGTTTTACCTTAACAAAAGGGCTTTTAAATGCAAAAAACGATCCAGACAAGCTTTTATCTTTGAGAAGGTTACAACGAAGGTAACCTGGTTTAGTGGGAAAGCAGCAAGAATGACACTCCACTGCAGAAACTAGATCTGAGGAATGCATGCAAACAGATCACAAGATAAAAAAGCAGGAGGTGTGTTCGTTAGCCTTTCAGAGCAAAAGTTATCAAATCAAAATTAGCCACGTTTTGTTGCAAAACTGGAATTAAAGATAACCTGATGGAAAGTTATGATAAGATAGCAATCGACTCGATACTGCAGTTCACCAGAGAGTGAAAGTATCTGGAAGCACTTCAGGTATCTTGGCATTCTGTATGTTTTACTTTAAGGAATATTTAATTTTTCTATAAAAAAAATAATCAATGCAACCGTTTTAAGGAAAAAACTGATCAATCAATCAATCAAATTTTATTTGTATAGCACATTTCAGCAGCAAGGCATTTCAAAGTGCTTTACATAATTAAAATAAAAACAGCATGTTGACATTGAATAAACAGTGAGAAAGAGAAAAGACATTTTGAAAAAAAAGAAAGATTAAAAGAAAGATAAAAACATTAAAACCCGCGCCCCTTTTAGGACTTCAGCTAAACGTCGTTTGACAAGGACTCTAACCTCTCGGAAATTCACTTACGTTTCTGTCGTTATCGTAAAATTCACTTACGTTTCTGTCGTTATCATGTTAGTTGAAACGCCGACAACTGGGACTCTAAACCCCGTAGGACTTTAGTTAAACATCGTTTAACTGGGACGTTTTCCGGGGGGTTGGGGGGGGGGGGCTTTACATCATTAAAACGTAGACAGTGAGAAAGAGAAATAAAAATAAATTAATAAATAGATAAAAAGTAAAGATAAAAACTACTTGCATTTGCCATTTTATCTATGTTGAAACACATTAGTTGTTTTTTTTTTGTTGTTGTTGTTTTTATTACTTTTAGCCAGTAATTAAGTCCCAATTTGAAAGGTTTAAAGAGTCACTTGCAGCTCCCGAGCTGCAGGTTGCAGCTAACAACTATAGATCATCTTTGTCACATAAATACTACACACACTGATATTGGCATGACAATATATGTGCGATATATAGTGCCTCCCTCGTTCTGTACATGATTCCTGGTGACTGAGCATCAGGCAGTTACCCACTTCAAAGTATATTCAGGTATTGCAAAATTATAAAAACGTAATTTTGTTCCTATAATTTGTTTAAAATGTTGCCAGAGTGACGAGAATTTACAGGACTCTAGTGCACCTGCTCCAAGAAAACTGTACACTTTTCCCACGCTTGCAGCAAAAACAAAATTGTTTGAAAATAATTATGATGAGCAAAACAAACCGGCACAGCGTGGAAACTAAGGGAGCTCTTATTAAGATAGTGATGTGTTGAGGCTTGTTGTTCAATAGCTGATTGCAGAGTCTAGCTGAGCAGATAGCCTGACTAACCTATACTTAAAGTCTCACTCAATAAATATTAGAATAAAAAAAATTATAATATTCTGTGGAACAAGCACTTGAGAACCTCTGCTAAGTCAGAAAGAGCAGTGAATGTTACATATACTCAAACTATCATAATCCAGACATCGCATATTTTTTTTCCCCAGCAGCAGGAATAAATTGTTGCTGTTCTGTTTTAGATAAGTGAAACCGGGTCACGTAATTTTTTTGTTTCAAAACTGTGTTGCTAGGAAACAGCAGTGTTTTTACTCATGGTTATCATACCTGAGATTCACATTCTGTCTACGTTCAAAGAGGGTGGCAACTTCTCATTGATTAGCGCTTTGATACATAATCATGTCAGACGAAAAGGACTTGTGTTACACGCAGAAATTATTCAGGATCTTTTCCCAGCTTCAAATAAAAGGGCTGCATGCACAACATTCTGTACACATTGAATTAAATCTCATACAGACGTAAAAAAAAAAAAAAAAAAGCTGACAGACATATTCTATCAATTAGTACAATTCACGGCTTCCCTGTTTTGCTAAATCATAACACCTGAAAGAGACAGGAGTGAATACAAAAGTCTTGAAGCTTCGCAAAAGTCGTACACAACTATCTGAGATCCAACCCCACCTCAAGCACTAATCTTCCTGTTGATCTGGGTTGGAGCTCAGGGACAGGAAGCGTTAGGAGTAGAAGTACAGGAAGTGCTGGACCAGAGTCGCCAGACGACATCCTGGGAGGGGCAGTCAGGGTGGGGGAATACATCAGTGAGGGTTGGAGTCTCACTTCCTCTTTTTTTTTTTTTAAATGAGATTTTAGAAATAGATCCGAGAAGATAAAAACAAACCCGTCACCATGGAGAACTGTGTTCCTGCTTCCCAACAAAACCGCACAGAAGAAGCAGAAGAACTTTTTAACTTCAAAAGAGGAATTGCCTGTTTAAAACCTCTCTCCCTCTGATTATTGAACTACTTAAAAGCATCACAACAAAGTTTCATGCTGCTAAAAGCAGGTAATCTGGTCCAACCGGGCGTCCCAAGCAGCTCTCACAGAGCGCAAAGGATTATCTATAGCCTGCCATGGAGTAACCACAGAGAACACTGAACAGCTCATTGAGAATGATGGCGGGGAATAAACAAGTCTAATGGACGAATCAGGAACAGATCACTTCTCTTAAAGTACCTTTAAAGTTTCACCCGAGCATCAAATCCACATGAGATGCAACATCAAGCCATTACTTCACTTTTTTCTCTATTTTTTGGGTGACAGATGTGGTAAAGGGTGGCCTGATAGGCCATTGTACTCAGCGAGGTTCCTGTTTTTGATCTCCCCGTGCTGGGATGAAAGGGTGTTTTTGTGTAAAAAGAAATGACTCCAGGTTGTCCTAATTACTCGCATATGGGACCACACCGACCTCGCCACACAAGCGTGCACCGGAATAGCTGACTGTGAACACAAACGGAGGGAAATGTGCGACGTCTGAAGCTGCAAAAAGCAGCAAACAAAGTCGGAGGACGCCCTGTGGAAATCATCAACAGCAAGATGGAGCTGATGCATCTGTGAACTTTGATTTGGTACCTTCTGAAAGAGAATAACTCCTCTGTTAAAGTTTCTAACTTGTTTTTATTGCCGTCAATACTTAAAAACACCAAACGCAGGATTTTCTATTAAGCAATGACAAAACTCAATCAATTTAGCAACATTCTGAGATGTATAAAGTCAGACGGGATATAATTATTTTTGATGTCAATATTTACGTCTGCATCACAAGCCAGGAAAACGCCCAATTGTCAAGTGAAAAAAAAAAAGAAATGGTCCCCTGTTACCTAATAGGCAGCCTAACAAAAGGAGGCAAGTCCTCCGACGGGTCTGCTCCTTTCATCAGTTCAGGAGCCATATCTTTAGAGCCACACCTTCCCCTCCTCCCACTCTTCCTCGAATCTTCCCTCCGGTCCCGCAAACCAGAAGGTATGGCACTATAAAACCATGCCCTACTGTGCTGCTAAGCAGTTTTTCCCCTTGCACTACTTTTACTTTTGCTGCTTTAAGTCATAAAACTCAGATGTGGCCCGAGTCAAAGAGGCAGAGCGGGTGTGAATATTTCTGACTTGTCCAAACAGGCACATTTTGTGGAGCTTCAGCCATGACGTTTGCCAGTTTCAGACCAAGTTATGTAACTACAGAGTGTTGAAATGTAAACACAAGCAAGCTGAAGTTCTTGCTATTATTTCTTTTGCCTTGACAGTTCACAGCTGGGTCACATGAAGGTGGGTTTGATGCTAAGGTTGGACTTTTGATCAGCTAAAGGATTTTATCAATAACCAAACAGTTTGTTAGTTCATGTTTTCAGGCATGCATGAAGTAAGAAAAGTGTATATAATTTAAAAATGCTGAAAATATATATGTTTAACCCAGATCTAGGTGATCTCCCTATTATTTGACAATTTAGTTTAAGTTCTTTTGATTTGACTCACTAATCCTACCAAGACAGGAACTAGTTACAGTTACCAATGTATTCAGCACTTATAAAAAGTTACAGTATCTGAATTGCTAAAATTTTTCACCACACATTTCAGACATTTTGTTTAGGCAGAATAACCCACCCCTCTACTGGTTCCTGCACATTGCTGGTCAGCTGGTAGAAAAAGGGCTACCTCACTTCTACCATGATTACAAGAAAGACTAATGTAGTCATTTGACAAATAAAACAGACAGAAGTCATTTAAATATGGAAACTAAAAGATCATCACTTTTTTAAATATAGCCAATGTTGCTGATCAGTGCTAGTCAGCTGAAATCCAGCTTCAAAACTTGTTCTTTGCTGACAAGTCTCACTAATCTGGTCACCAGTCACTCTTATTAACCATGATGCGTTTAGAAACTACAGCGTGGAAGCAACAAACAACATGACTGATAAGTAGCAGAATGCAGGCTAGCCAATTGTGCAACTAACTAACTAACCAGCCAATACCAGCTTTTGTTACACTGTAGGGCTGATGGGCAAAAAATAAATCATACTGAAAAAATACAGCTAAACGTAGCATGTTTTCTTTATACGTTTGCTTAAATCTGCCTGAAAATTGAAAACAACAATAAATGAACACCAGAGATATTATGACTGTAATTACAAAGTACTTAACATAAAAAAACAGCTATTAGATCATTCTGTAAATTTCAAACTGTGGGACTTTTACTCAAGAATCTCACACAGGCCCACACCTTGTTTGGCATAAAAACCCTTTAAATTATGCTAATACAGCTACTGGTCACATCAACATTCAAAAGTCAGCATGATTAGAGAAGGCCAGCGAAAACAATTGTCTTAACAAGCTGTTTTCTTGCTACGCATGATGGAAAACGCTCAGATTATTATGTATCAGAGGACGATCTTTTCCAGCAATGTGTTTTGTATTTTCTTATCTGCTGCAGTGAGAAAGTGTCCAAACAGCTGATGTGCTACTGCCACACCAATGAAGCGTCCACATATAATTAAACTTTTGCATGTGGATGTCTACGTGGTTCATTCACTTCAGTTCTGCTAGTCAGACAACACTGCGCATGCGCAAGGAATCCAAACTTCTTCTTTTTTCTTTTTTTTTTTTTTCATTACAGACCAACGCCTTGCATTGTGGAACAATCACGCCCGCGAGTGAATCAATGACATGATCTAATGAGACGCTTTACACCCGAGGAGGTACATGCGAAGCCTGCCAAAACCAGTTCACCAGCCTGACACACTGCAGCAACAAAACCAAAAGTATACGCGCAGCGGTGGGGTTAAAAGTGAGAGAAAAGAAGTAGAGCAGGAGGAGGAGATAGTCTCACTTTTTCTCGGAGCTCCCGTTCACCGTCCAGTTCTCTCTGTAGGACCTGAGCCCGGTCCTCTGCGTCGTCGGCCTGCTGCTGCAAGCTCTGAATCTTCCTCTTCACAGCTTCCAAAGAGTTCAAACCTGCCATTGTTCCCTGTTTTTGTTACTTAAGACTAAACGTAGAGGAAAACGAGAAATGGGTTGTGCAAAAAAAAAGAAAGAAAGAAAAAAAGGCGTGTACTACAGCTTCCAAGTTACTTAGTCAACCCAGTTGAATAATTTAGAATATTAGTAAAATAATAATAACTTTGGTCGCTTGTTTACAGACAGGCAAGAAAGAAAAAAAAAAACACTAGATGTCCGTCCCTGACTGGTAAAAAGAAAAAAAATGAGTCGTTCAAGTCCGGTAGGGGAAAAGAAAGTTAAATAAGTGAAAGGTGTGAGTGTCCAGGTGATCTCCAAAGATGGCTCCTGGTGTGTGGGAATGAAAGGCTCATGTGCAGACCAGATAGTCGTCCTCAAGAATGTGCTCAGCAGGTTTTTGGTCCCGGGTTTGAGGAGGATCACAGACGGTGTGCGGAGAGGAGAGCAGAGAGCGCCGGAGTGAGCAGCAGGGAGAGAGATGATTGGTGAGGTCAGAGAGGGGCGGGACGTTTTTATGAGTGTGTGTGTTTAAGAAGGTCTGATGTGAGGGCTATGAACCCAGAAGTAAAAAAAAGAAAAAGCAGGACTAATTAATTAATCTGTCAGTAGTAGGTTCATCGTTTTGTCACACTCAAAGCTCCACAATCTGATTTTCTCTTCAGTGGATGTGGAAACAACCATCAACATTAGAGTAAAGCTAAATATCCAGGTGCATCACAGTAAATCACAATGTCATCTGAAAGGCAATTCATCTCTATATTTCAGTTTAAAAAAAGAGTAAATTTTGGTTATTATATTGATTCATTACACACAGAGTTGTTAATTTCAAGTGTTTTCTGTTAATTTTGATGATTATGTACGCTTCCATAATCAGCTCCTCTGAAAAAATTAATTTCATTTAAGACCAGTGAAAAAATCCTGCTCAAAGGCATGGCCCTGTACTGTATAGGATATGCACATACAGTAACAGCACCCTTGATGGTGGCTCTTTTTGCATTAATTACTGCATTTACCTATGCAGGTAATTACCTCTTAGCCCAGGATAATGACTTCTGACATTGCTCCTGGTTCAGGAGGAGTCATTTAATATGAGGATATGTGACATTTGCAGCCCATTTCTGAGATACGCTAGGAGGCTCATGAAAACACTGCCTCTACCTTGTGAATACCTCCAAACTCTTGAATGGGCTACGGTTATCATAGTTGCTTTTCCACCTTCCCTCTTCTTCAGTCAGAGGCTTCTTCAACGTCCTTGCAATACAGACCGCTACAGAAGATCTTTCTTGCCCACAGCCATCACCATCTGCAGAAACTCCTTAATTAAATGAGCTACAGCTACATTTAATTTCCTTTTGGGGTCAATAAAGTATTTTTAAATTGAATTTAATTGAATTACCATCCATGCAGAAGGTGTTAATGATTGTCATCTACATTCCTCACTACTGTGTAGCCCATAGCATGGACACATACACATCCCCAATGTGAAAGAAAAAAAATCCACAATGCTCATCGTTGGACTTGTTGAGTTTAGGATGATGGACAACCACATCTCAGTCCATATACAGCTGTGCCATACTGTTTATCCACTCTCACATAGAGGATTCAGCAATGCAATGCAAAGTTGTTTAAAGTCTGGGATGTTGTTTCATTTCTTTTCCTGACCTGGTGTGCTCACTGATATTTTCTGGCAAATCTTTGATGCCTTCATATATATATTTATAATAAATAGTCTGTCTGGATGCTCTAACTGAACTCGGAAGACGTTGGATATTTGAGATGCTTGCTTGAAACAGTTTAGCTCATATTAGTAAGGTAACATTAATCTATAACTGTATTTACAACTTCAAATATTCAGTGTAAATGGTTGTGCGTTTGAGGAACCATGCAGAGTGTTTGTCATGAAGGAGAGAGCAAACATCCACGAGTCCCCCACCTGCCAGCACAAAACGATGGGCCTTGAGTGGGTGTAAATCTGATTTATCCCCCTCCTCCTCACCCCTTCATGTGTCCCTCATAGACCTGCCTCTGTGTTTACCCTCATCGTCTCCTATTCACATGACCGGCCTGGGAACAAACAGTGCTGCATGAACTGGACAGGGAGGCAGCAGAGCCCGGCTTAGAGTCAAACATGTTTGCAGAAAGAAGAAAATCCCCTCAAATCAGACTCGTGTGTCGATCGAGACTCAGCTCTCTTATTTGCCCCTTGCACCGGAAAAGCTGGAAGCCCTGATATTTATTAGACACAGGAGTGTGGGACTTTCTGTTTGACTTAGCTGCATTCTTCACATACCTCTACCCCTCTCCACCCCCCGCCTTCTCTCCCTCTCTCTCTGCTTTCTCCGCTCAGACTGTAACTGTTGCTGCTGTGAGTTATAAGTCCACACACAATGACTGAATGGTGCCATCTTTATCTCCACAGGCTGCACAAAGGTTGGGATCTTGAAGTACGGACTCCATCTGGTAGCCTGAGCTAACAATAAACAGCGATGACCTACATATTGGCACCTCTGCTCTGGTTCCCTTTTAGAAAACACAAAGTTTTTTTCTTCTTTTTTTTCTTTTCTTTTTTTGCTAAAGGCTGCTTTAGAGTCCAGGTTTTCTGCACAGTTCTCTGAATTCACATGTGTAATGACTTGACTGCTGCCCCTAATGAGTGACATGCCGAGGAGAATTTGTGCAAGTGGAGCAGAATGTCTTTACTTCTTGTTATTTTCTTGTCACTGGCTTCGCTGGGAATGTCATACATTCAAAGGGAACATGTGTCTTTCTGCTTAAGAGTTTTAACTCCAGACAGTTCAGGTTAGAAGCTTGAATCCAACAGATTTTTATTATTTATTTCTTCTTTCAGGGAGGTGAAATTGTTACATAGCATGCAAAAGCAATGTTTGAATTTATTGCTGATTCTTTCTAATCCAGACATAATAAAGATTATTTATCAAATCTGCACATGCCTCCGACTTTTATTTGGATAAATGTCCTTTGGGAAGTCTCATGTTTTTAGCCGTTGAAAAGCTTGTGGAGCAGTTCTGGCAAAAATGTTTGACCGCTCTTCAAGACAGAATTGGTAGAGTTAATTTACTTAAATTTCATTAGTTTCGTATGGGCCTGGCTTTTAAGGGCAGGTAATGTCAGAGCTTTTAGGAAGGAAAGAAAAGAATCAAAACGTTTCCATTCTAAAGTCAGATCCAGTTCATGTTCCTGTTGGAAAACCCAGTCGTGTGCAAGTTTCAGCCATTTGACCCAAGCCGACCAGAAATGGAGCCTCTGCACTGAAACCACTAAAGCTGAAATATAATTTACTGTTATGAACATGGACAAGCCCAATGTCTTCTGGAGAAAAACGGAGTACCATGACATCAGATATGTCCAGAGGGCTGAATCTCTCAAGCCAAAGAAGACTAGAAATGAAGATGGTACCATTATGCTGTGGTTCTTGCGCCGCAAGTGACGCATTTTCATGAAAAAACAAATGTGAACAGAATCTTAAATCAACACAAGGTTGAATTGAGACATTTGGAAAGCCTCCAAGTCAAATAAAATAAAACTTTGTGGATTCTGCTTAAAGACATGAACCAATTTCAAATGAACTCCACAAATTCTACCAAAAGTTGTCAAATATTCAGCCAGATTATCCCAGAAGCCTGATCATGGCTGCACAGGTATGGATGAGCTGCAACATCCGAAGATATTTAGAATCACATTAGGGGTGTGTGTTAAAACTTGGACCTGTAGACAATACACCACAAAATAAAATTCATGTAAATAACACAGTTTTTTCTCCTGTCGTATATTTTTCCGTCTTAGAAAAAGCATCACAAAATTGATGCGATATTTATGCTCATGTGGAGTGTTCGCACCCGATCCGTGTTTATGTTCAGTCTGCGGCTTTGTAAACGGTCCTTCAGGAGTCCAGTTTATCATTTTTCTCTGTGAGGCTTCTCGGAGTCGTCCTCAGATTGTGTTCAGTTGCTGCGTTGAGGACAATCCTGCATGGCCCCAGACTCCAGCTGTGTCTCCGTACGGCAAAGCCCTCCCTTGTCTTTGTGTGCACACAGAACAAAGCTGCATTTCCCTGGGATTTCCTTCACATGAGGCTCTAACAATGGCACATCTTGGAGGACGTTAGAGGAGTTTTGTCCTTGACTAAACTCTATCTGCTCAGCTTGCTTTGTTTCTTTTTTATTTAATTTTTTTATTTAACCCTTGTATGTAGAAATGGGGTCCAACCAACCCCACACACGTAAAACTTGTATCATTTGCCATAGTCCTTTACGTTTGCCTCAGTCCTCGCACGCAACAGGGTTAAATCATTGGATTCTAATTTGTTTTTGTTAATACGCCATTTCACCAACAAACTGTCTCGTCTTTGGTGTGGATGTTAAAGATTCATTGGGACTATCATTGCCCTTGACTTAGCCTCTTTTCTTTGCTTTCCACACACACACACACACACACACACACACACACACACACACACACACACACACACACACACATAATTACGGACTCAGGCAACAAAACACACTCTTGTGCACAAGCATGCTCTCTCCCCAGTGCCAGAGGAACCAACACTGACAGAAATACAGTCTTGCGGTTTGTGGTGATGCTAACAATCTAAAATATGGCCTTTCCACCCAGATTGTACTGATTAAGTACAGAGCTGCATAGCTTAAGGTTTTTCCTTCTACACCAAGTTATGTCTTATAAAAAAGGATTTTTTTTAAATGCTAAAAGTTTTTGGACATACCCAGTCTGTTTAGGTCAGTAATGTTTTACTCTGAGAACTGCAAATACAAATTAATTTTAAAAAATTGAAGGAAAGAAATTGCAACATGAGGTTCGAAGACATAGCTAAAGAAAACAACTGTATTGTTCAGACAACAGCTCATCTACAAGCACAGTGTAGAGTCACAGACGTAACACCAACAACAGGAATCAGGAGTTGAGTTTAGTCAGAGACTTCTACACCAATCAGTGAGTAAAATAATCAAGCCCTTGGGAGCACAACATCTCTTAATTTTAATATATATTCTGTCATTTTAAAAATAACTAATTTTATTTCTGAATGGAGCATTTTATTGCTGGTTGTTTGGTGGAGTTAAATTTGATCCCAATATATTATGTGTGCAGTTTTATAGCTTAAATGTGATGTACAAACTGATGTACAGTTGCTCTGCTTAAAGTTTTTTCAGGTATTATTTTTGAAATTTCCCATCTAAATGTTTTCTGTAGCATCATATTCTCTGTTTCGTCTATGAAGGAAAGCATTGGATACATGAAAGAAGTCTCAATATTCTGGAAATAAAAATAAAAAAAACACCTTATGAGTGTCTCATTGAATGCCAAAAGTAAAATATATATATATATTTACTGGATAATAATGACGATTTGTGTTATATTTAGCTCTTTTTTGTTTGAAAGATCTGAGTGCATGTGTGTGCTTGTCTAAACGGACTGCAGTTCAGAGTGCTGCACGGGAATGTTACAGTTTCCAGAGAGCGCCAAGCCATGGATCAAAGTAAACCTACAGCTGTTGACGGACCAGCTGTGGAGTAATGGGCCTCTAGTTTCAACTGTCGCCATGGTAATACGTGTGTAAGTGTGTGGTCTGTTTGTCAACAGAACAAGTGGTTGATGATAGGAGGCAAAAGCCTCATGTCTGTTTTCAAACTTTGGCTGGAGACTTGGTTTAGCTTGTGATGCCAGGTGTGTGTGTGAGTGTGTGAGTATGTGTGTGAGAGGGGTGGCGGGGGGGTAAGAGTGTTTGGCTGTTTTACTCACATCTGCAGCTTTCTTCTCAGACAGTTCCAGTTTTTCCTGAGCATCTTTGAGGCCCTCAGAGAATTTGTCCAATTCATCCTCCGTCTGCTTCAGCTTCTTCTGGAGGTCCAGCAGCTCATCCTCCAGCTGCAACAGGACCAGAGGTTACTTCTGTTACCCTCTTCAGTGACACTTTATTTGACTGGGTGTGCGTAAGACTGACATGACACTGTCATATACATGACATAACATCTGTCATGAACATAAAGAAGTCTTTATGAATGTCTCTGACTGTTGTTATTGTGTTCTGTATTTTCTGTGTAGTTATTTTTGAGGTTTTCTGTGTTTAGCCCTGTCCCTGTCCTGTCTTCCCTGTCCTGTTGATTGCTTCCCAGGTGTGTCTCATTCTCTGATTACCCTCCCTATGTATTTAAGTCCACCTGTTGCCTTTGTCTCTTGTCTGGTCCTCGTCTACAGTCAGTCTTGTCGTTGTCAGTAATTGTCTTAGTCGTCACAGTTGAACTGTATAGTCCTGTGACGGCGTTAGCTCTTGTATGTCAGTCTTATTAGTTTCAGTTGCTACCGGTATCAAGCTGTTGCTTAGTTCTCTGCCGTGCCGCCTGAACTGGACTGTTTGTGCTACTGTCAATTAAACCAATCATCATCATCACCTCTCAATCTGGGGTCCTGCCTGCGTTCACTCTCACCACCTCCACCTCAACACATGACAGTTATGAAGTGTCAATTGGAAAATAATGACACTTTTAATGCAAAGTTTCTCTAAAAGTAGCATTGAAAGTCCATTAAAAGTGCTAACTTTGCAATAAAGTGTCATTATCTATAAAATTATGTAAAGTTGGCACTTCTAATGGACTTTCAATGCAACTTTACATTAAAAGTGTCATTATTTTCCAAATGTCCTTTCCTGACACAGACATTCATAAAGATGCCTTTGTGTTCATGACAGATGTCATGTCAGTCTTATGCACACCCAGTCAAATAAAGCGTTACCCTCTTCCAGCACTCTCACCTGTTTCCATCCTCAGTTTCCATGCTACCTTGAAATAGTTGTATATGCTTACTGGAGCTCCTGGTGAACATTTTTAAAACACCTGAAGATAAACAAGTCTTGCAGCATCATGACCTTACACTGAATAGTATAGATAAGTACGACCTTGTACTTAAGCACATTTATTCACAGGGAAATTAATAATAATAATAATAATAATAATAATAATAATAATAATAATAATAATAATAATAAGCTGCATGTTTGTTTGCCTCCCCAAGACTGTTAAATATCAACATTACAAATATATATTTTTTAAATTCAGCATATTTTTTAAGTTGCTCTTACTATATAGGAGTTTCCAACTAGTAATCAAGGACTTCCTGCTTCCTTTAAGTATTACATATTTTTTATAACACTTTTTAGCCATTAAGCTGAATGAAGATCTATATTTGTCTTGCCACCACACAGTCAGCAAGAAAGCCTTACTTGCCAACCTCCTACCATCACAAACATATAAAGTCTGTGTTAGTGTGAAGCAATGTATTAATATGTAGAAAAACAACTGATGCCTAGTGTTAAGTATGGTAGGGGATCTGTGATTCTGCGGGCCTATTTCTTTTCCAGAGTCCATGTAAATCTCGTTAGAGTGCAATGCATCATAAACTGTTTAACTACCAGGAGATTTTAAACAAATGTCTATTAGAAAACCTGGAATAGGTCAGGATTGGGTCTTTCAACAAGGTGATGATCTAAAACATGTAGCCATATTAACATAGAAATGGCTCCCCAAGCATTTATTTTGACAGAAAAAAAAAAAAAACTTTTAGGGCCACAACACATCAGAAAATATAATGACATCAGTTAAGATTAATCTACTTTTTCTGACTTTTTCCTGTCTTTATAATTTCAAAAGTCCCACCATTCTGTCTTAGGTTTAGTGTTGCAGCCACTGTTAATCTTTCAAGATAAAGTGCAGCTCTAATTATTTATTTTCACCTTCTTTTTTTGTCCACCGAATAAATATACTTAAAGTGATGACTGAATTTTTCTACTTTTATTTTCATATGTTTGATGGAGTGTTACTTCATGTTGCTGCAGTAAAAGATACATTTATTTATCACTTCCTAAAATGTTTTACCTGTCGTGTTAATGCATCGAACTGGTGCTGCGTCTTTAACACCTCTCCCAACTTAGCTTTAAAATAGAATTAAAATTATGCCTCATAAGTTTAAGCGAAATGTCTCACATCTCATCGCCGATTGTAACCGAGTTAAGTCGTCCGGGACGTCGGTGAAGCCAAAGTTTTGAACATTACTGATAGCAAAGCGGTGGCTGATTTGAGAGTCTAATTGTGTTTATGATGTAAAGCAACATTTAAATGGCCGCGGTAGCTATCAGTCTCTCGTGACAAGAGCATCAGTGTGCAGCTGATACCTCCGTTTCTCTGTTGGCATAGAGACAGAGAGTCAGGTGTTCATCCTAATCGGTGTCACCCTGACAGCCTGTGAAGTACGTCTGATAATCCAGCTGTATTCCACTCGGACGTTCTCTCCTGATGCCAAAAATACAGCCTTTATCGGCGAGAGCAGACATCTGGAGCTACTGTGTCTTTCTGAGAATGTGTGTACCTTTGCAAACACTTTGTGATATCTATTCAATTAAAAACACACACTGGAGCTGGGAGAGGTGGGATGTTTGACTCGGCTCCTGGGTGATCTCTACTGATAACACTTCTTCTCTCAGCGGCTCGAATCAGAGGTATAAGACAAACATTTTTCAAAATGTAGCTGGAAATGATTGTTTGTTTCTTGTTGCTGACCTAGAAAGCGATTTGTGACCATACAAAGACACACCATTCAGTGTTTATGTGCAAGATTTGTTGATGCAAAGTTCAGTTTTTGATTTTGGTAATCTCTCCCTTCTCTATTCATTTATTTATTCACATTTAATCATGAGGTTGTTCAATGAAGAAAATGACCTGAACTATTCAAAAGCATTGCCTCGGAAGAACAGAAGGAAACCACTTTGTAAAAAAAATAGTAATGATGGCTATAAAAATATCTAATGGCATCAAGATAAGAGCGATAAGGAAATACTTCACAGTCTATAAAAGTTTTTAGACTGATTCAGTGGGGGAATGATTGGTATTGAAGCTAATCTGAGCTCAGGATTTCAATAAAAAATATTATTTCAGACTGCAGCTCTAAAACTGCAGATACTTTACTTTTGAAACAAAATTTCTGATTAATTAAAAAAATCAAAAGACTAGGCCACATACTGTTATTAGCCTACTCCCAATGCTGCATTTTCCCCACCTGTTTGCATTTGTCCTCGGCTGCCTTCTTATCCGTTTCCGCCTGCTCTGCCCGGTCGATGGCGTTCTCCTTGTCCAGTTTCAGCATCTGCATCTTCTTCTTGATGGCCTCCATGGTGTCGACTGAGTTCCTTTTTTCTGAGATGTGGGGGAAAGCACCTTTAAAAAATGTTTTTAATGCCTCCTGTTGCCTTTTTGATGAGGGGAATATGTTAGTCTTCCAGCGGAGCGCTGCTGAGGAACAATAAAAAGGAAAGAGACAGAAAGGGAGAGGACAGAAGGAAGGAGACAGAGAGAGATGTGGAAAGAGATGGAGAGCCCAGCCCTATATGGGTAGTTATTTGGGCTGCAGCAGAACCTGCCTCCTGTCTCCAATCACCCTCTCCTCCTCCTCCTTCTTCATCTCCTCCCATGGTTCAGTACTCCCTCCCTCTATCCAACCTTCCTCTCCATCCTTTCTCCCCTCTTTTCATTCCTCTCCTCATCCCTCCAATCACCACTCTGCTTTCACTCCATCCTCACTCCCTGACTATCAGCCTCTCAGCAACTCTCTCCCTCCTATCAAGCTGAACGCTCTCTGTGAGGAACAGCCAGGCTGCTCCACTCCACTCCACTTACCCTTCACCCTCCCTGATCTCCTTATTTGGGCTGCTGGGTTTTCACACACCAACAGGTCTGGCTTCCACATATAACCTCCTGCAAGTTTTCCACCAGGACAACATATCTGACACTTACGTGACAAGCATGTGCTTGATCAAATAACATGTAAACATAAAGTGAAAGATGAGTTGCGATCGTATTCTTAACTTTGGATGTCACTGTGTGTGTGTGTGGCCTTGAAGCTGCATCAAGTACACGAAACTGTCTGGTGTGGAGAGCATTTGAAAGGACATTCAGACTGGTGCAAAACTAACTCTGAACATCACCCAAGAAAATATCATCCTTACAATAAAACATGGTGGTGGCAAATACATAATACTGCCCCTTTAAGGAAAGCATGATGGTGCCACCACCATGCTTTCCTTAAAGGGGCAGTATTATGTATTTTCCAGACACACAGTGACATTTTATGGCACAATCAATTAGGTTTTTTTACAATCAGTTGTTATAAAAGTGTTGAATGCATCAAACTTAACTCAAAATAAATTAAACTTTGTAATTTAACACATTGATATCAGGTCTCTGTCTCTTTAAGAAACTCTTTCTTCAAGAGTTTTTTAAGAGACTTTCTGAGACTCCGTCTTCAGCATGTCATCACAACAACATTCCTCTTTTAAGGCTTTAAAATTGTTCTTAGGAGTGTTGCACTGAAAAGCAGTTTGCATGGTGAGCTCAGCAGATGTGCAGCTCCTCCAGGTATTTGCTAATTGCTGCTGATTCAGCTGATAGTCTGGCAGAGGAGGAGCTATGTGGACGTTGATTTTACCTAATGCTGCCCCTTTAGCGTAGTCCGAGATGATGGGAAAATGGATGGAGGTAAGGTAAGATGGAAGAAAACCACATCACAGGTTTTAGCAGAGGAGGTCAAACATTCAGAGAGATGCTGAATGGCAGCCATTACATTCTGCAAATGTGTCCCTGTTTTATCAATACTTAAAACTGTTTTGGTTTCATAACTGCAGAATGTAATACAGCTGTGTTACACTGCTGTGGCTGTTGCAAGTGCAACTAAAAAAGTGAAAGAAAAGAAATGTGATCAAATTTATAGATAGTGTGTGGAAGAAGAGGTTTCTGGTCCTCTGTGCGCCTTGCATTAGATTTTGATGAGTGAGCAATAAAACCAGAGAGGAAATACGGGAACATTGCAGAACAATTTACACAGTCAGCCTGTAAAGAGTGAGAAAATATCCAGACAAACCAAAAGAACACGTCACTAGGCAAAAATACATCAGCATGGATGTGTACTGTGGGACTGGACAGCCATGTTGTCAAAAATGATACAAAACTCTGTTGATTTATTTTAACCAACTTGTTATCTGCATCTGTACAGACTTGATAATGGACTTAAACCATTTCATAAAAACCTAATTTATTAAAAACTTCAAATAATGTTTTCCTGGGATATATTTTATCAATGTTTATACAACAGTGCTGACTCTCATAAAATGTAGAAAAGAAACACTCTGCAGCCAATGAGGTTCCCGTTTTCTTTCTAAATGGCGCCATACCTGAACTACAAAGTGAACACCACTACTGGTCTAAAAGACAAGGAAAACCAGCTCAAGTTTTCTCAAATCTACATCATAAATAAGTCAAAGAGGTTTAGAGAATATGTTCTGTGGAGTGAAGAATCGATAATGTAAATTTATGGGCTTATGGTTCAGAGGTATGTTTGTAGAGGAAGGATGAAGCTGAAAAGAGCTGACTACAGTGAAGCATTGTGATGCCTTTGTTAACTACAGCGGCCATTATTGTCCTCTGACACTCTGTCTAGAGGAATGAACCAAAAATACCAGGAAACTATAGAGAAAATCTTGTGGAAGAAAACCCAAGATATTTGACCCAAGTCAAATTAATTTCTACCAAATATTAAAGAAATATGTGAAGTTCTGAATATGAGAAGGTAAAAACATGTTGGTAATCCTATGTGACTTAAAACAGGGATAGGCTTACTCTGATTTGGTGCCATAAAAAAAGATATTGTCTGTTTATACAGCGTAAACATCTGGTTTCATCTGTACATCTGAAGTTGCAGCTTAGAAGCCGAAGAACAAATTTAAAGTCAGAATAATTTTTATCTTATGATTTAGATTATGTCTGTATGCCAAAACCACACATTTTCAGTGACCATACTAGTTTTATTTGTGAATTAAAAAATACACTTAAAATTGTGAACAAAATTTTATGTTTATCTTGCAGAAAACATGACACTGTGTCGTTTTTTTCCTTAAGAGATTCATTGAAGGAAGAAAGTTTGTCCTAAATGTGAAGACCTGCCTCATCGTTACTTTGCTCTGCTTCTTTAAGCAGGTGTTGCTTGTCTCCTGTGTCTGCTGCATGAATGTCACAGAGTTTGACTCAGTGCACATGAGTGATTTCTTGAGTATGTTTGCCTTATTGTTGCAAGCGTGCTTCCTTCAGCTCCTTTCCAGCCACAGGAATGCAGCGGATGGACTGAAGAAGAACAGCATCCGATCAAAGGGAAATTGTTCCCTTTTATTATTATTTATTATGTATGAATAACAGATCATGTTGGGGAAGAAGATGCAACCACACAGGAAAACATCTGCCAAGCTGAACAAACTTTTCAGCCTTCCTAGAACCAGAACAGCAAATCCTCTTACTAAGGGTTCATCAGTGAACTCGTGGGCCTTTGGGGTGGAAACATAAAGCATGACTCATGTCGGCCGTGCAGCACTCCTCTTCTGCACCTTTTTGCACCCTTGTAGACAGAAGCACATATTTTCAGTGTGACGTTAAGCTCCTGAACTGCCTGTGATGACATCGTGCCCTCCACAACCAGCCCCACTTCCCCTCTCACCCCTTCCACTCGGGCTTCACTGCTCAGGCTGAGGCTCGGCTGTGAGACTGAGGTCTGCATGTTTGAACGTCTTCTTAAAACACATCACTGTGACATAATCTGCTGCATGGTTACTGTTTCACAACTTCAGATGTCATCCCAGATGTACTTAATTATTATGTTGTAACAGACAGCTTGAGTCAGATGACTGCAGTACACAAAGTGCAGAACGTTCAGCATGTTTTCCTCTTTTGTTTAATTAATCTTAATTGTTTCTTCCAGCTTAAATGACTTATAGGTTCAATGCACAACTCTAGCACTCTAGGACAGTTCTAACACCTGAACTGCACCTGAAGTTCGGGTGTTAGAAATTAATCACACAGTTCAAATATATAGAAGTATTCTTCATGGCCAAAAGGAGGTTACAACCTCGGTTGACATTCATCCCAACAACAAAACATTGTTAAGATGTTACATTCAATCTGCTGCTGGACATTGGCTCAAATAAATCATTTCATGGTTTTTGTTTATTTCACAACCGTGTTCACTCACCATCAGTAATCATGACATTATGAAGTAGATTCCTGTGAGTAAAAAGTGACAACATTCCTGAAGTATGTATACTTTAAAGTAATGACAGAGGCAACCAGCTTCCAAATATGGCATAAAATGTATGAAATGCCAAGGCAAGACTCCTGAAAAAAAAAATAAAATAAAATAAAGAATGACATTATTAATAATTTTTTTTTCACATGAGAGGATGCTTTGAATGCCAATTGTGGTATTAATCCTTTTCAAGGTAACATAAAAATAATAACTGTTAGTATTCAAATGTAACAGGAACAAGAGTTGCTGGCTAATGTTCTTGAGTTCAATTTACTTTTTAAGTTAAAACTCAGACAAAATCAAATGTAGTCATTTTCTAGGTCCAAGTTTTAACCTCCTGACTACCAGTAGTTCTTTTTTGTCCTCTGTAGAGGACATTTCTAAACTTGAATGTCTCCCACCCCCTGCATTCTACTGAATTAATTCCTTTTGGTATCTGGAGAGGACATTTCGGGCTTTTCAATGATACCACATCTGAAGGGGTGGGACTTTTGTACGTACCTTTTTCTAATTCATAAAAATGGCATTCAACAGTAATAACACATTTTATGGGAAGAGACAAAGTAAGTGCATAAAACCTTTTATTACCTTACAAAGACAGTGGGATTTAAAAAAAATGGTGATTGGACAATATTTTTTTTTCTTGGTTGTCAGGAGGCTATAACCAGGTGGAATTGACGACAAAAGCTACATTAGCTACAGTAGCTACATTAGCTACATTAGCTACAGTAGCTACATTAGCTACATTAGCGGCCCGCGGGGGATCAGCTAACTGTTGAGCTTAGTGATGTGCTGACAATTAGCAATACAAACTAATAACATCAATGTATTTCTTTGGAAAATTAACTTTAAAATTGGAGGAAGTTATTTAGACTCAATAAGATACAAACAGAAGTAGAAAACATACTTGTTTCCTTGTGTCAATCAATGTCAGCAATGCAGCCATATTGGATGCTGAAATCAGGGTTGGGAAAATCCTGCAACTGCAATCAGATTATAAGATTTGTCAAATTTGAGATCACAACTTGAACTCCTTTATTCAGCAGTGTCCAACCTCGATCCTCTAGGACTCACGTGTTTTAGGCGTGTCCCTGCTTTTACCAAACTGATTCAAGTGGCTTAGTAGTTCCCTGGGCATGTCATTAAATTAACATATGTCTTAGTCAGGTGTGTTGAGTCAGGGAGACATCCAAAACTTGCAGTGCAGAGACCAGTGAGGGCTGACTGTCTAGACGACTGACTTTATTCTTTAGGAATGTTTTTTTTTTGCTCCTTCTTTTTTTTTCCTTCTACAAACTTAAAATGGTAGTAGTTCAAAAAATGAGCTTAACATTTTAAGATTCATGATCAGTGTTTCATGATAAATTTACAAATCAGTTCACTATGAAATGCAAGAAAGCAAAGGTAAGATAAAACCTTCTGTAATCAGATTTCGCTTTTATATGTAGTTCTGATTCATAACACATTGTCTCAAGATACTGACAGTAATCTGACAGGAAGAGGGGCTTTAGAGAGGCTTAATGTTGCGACAAATCTAAAGACTTCTTTCCACAGCGACTCTCTCCAACCGGTTCAGATCCCAAGTCATGCTCTGGCCTGACCAAAGGGTTTTGGGTGTGGCCTTTGGTCTCGTCATGTCCAGAACCCCTATGAATGAAGGCGATCAGATGACCCCCTCAGTACCCGTCCTGTCCTTCTGTGAAACGACCAACTTAACGTGGTCCAGGAGTTTGTTTAGCCCTACGATGCTGTGGGCTTTTCTGTCCACAGCTTTGCCCTTTGGATGATCTCAGTGATGGTAGAACACAGTGGTGTTCTACCTTAGAGAGATTAACCAGCCCTGGAGCCAGAGACAGTGGGGCCTTTGCCAGTGGAAACCATTATTATTTTCTGGGATTTGGCCTGACTCGGGTCAGAAAGTATAGGAAGTATAGGAAGCCTCTTTGAGAAAGAAAGATCAAATCGGGCGGAGTATGAGCTGGGCGGCAAGCAGGGTCCTCTGTTTTAGCTTTTGGTGAATGGATTCTTTCTTACCTTCTCTGTAAATCTATAACTTTTCACTAGATCACAAAACATCTTTTATTTGATACCGTCAGCTCTCTCCTTCAGGATGGTGTCAGTTTAAAAGCACTGCAAGATTTGTGGAGTCTGTCATTACCAAATTTGCTCCTGTATGCCATAAAAAAGTTTTTAAAAGTCTCAGGTTTCAACAATAAACTGACTTAAACGAAAAGGAAAGCGCTAAGTACACAGAAGTGCAATATAACAATATCTCCTTAACACCTGGAAGCTTACTATAGCTACAAATACAGGTCAAAGGAGACACAATCACATGGTTAAAGTGTGTGATAAAAGTAAATTCATGACATGCTGATGACACACCAGCTTCAGGAACTCTGTCCTCTGCAGACCTTATAAGGAGATTATTCCTTGGAGTCGCTATCAGACAGACAGCCTGACTGACATGCTGACTGCTCACAGAGAGGATGTCGGGTAGATGAGACGTTCAGTCAACACAAATCATCCGCCGCTTGGTAAAGCTGCAGTTATTATCACCGCTCTGCACTTCTTCCCTATTCACGACGGCTCTAATTTAGTTCCTGTCTCCTCCCATGCTTCAGTCCTCAACAATGTTTTTCCTTTCTTTCCTGCTTCCTCCTCTCGCCTGCTGCCTTTAATTCAGGTCTCATATTACAGAGTTTTCCTGTTTGACCGTGTTCTCACCTCCTGTTGACTGTGTGTACTCACATAAAGAGTCATGCTCAAACATCTGGCTGTAGCTGGATTTCACCACTTCGGTCACAGTGTAGAAAACGTGTGTGTATGTGAATGTGTTTATCAGGAGGAGAGGGGGGGGCGACAGACAGGGCGAGTAAGGATGAGGATGGGCTGGACTTCCAGCTCCAGAGTAAGAAAGAGGAAAACCCTCCCACAGGAAACCAGCGCTCCACTCCACATGGCCTTTTAAGGTAAAAAAAACTCCCCAAAACTCTTCTCGCTGGGCAATATATAGTCACATTTAAAGCTACAGCAAGAAGAGGGGAGGAAACCATGAAGTTTCAAAAGATTTTATGAGAAGTTCGCAAATAATTTCACATATTCATAATCAGAGACTAAACTTGGACAGAGGAACTCATCCCGTTTCTAATTAACCCAGCTGTTTGGCTTTTTTCAGAGCTGTGTGGGTAGTTAAAACACATTTGCATATAATTTTGCTATCACAGCATTTATGACTGAAATTAAACATCCCTTCTGGCTCTGTCTGTATCTTTATGACAGAGTCATTGGACTGCTGCCGCTTACACTGATGAGGCACTCATCTGCAGTCTGAGTCACATTAGGAGGAGTGTGGGAAACAGGCCTCATTGGTCTTTACCACACGGGAGAATTATCTACAACTGGAATGCTCTGTAAACAACGGAGGGCATCCACAAACTGCACCATTTAGTTAAGTGTGCTGCTTGGGAAATTACACGTTCACACACATTCCAGGTCTCTTGATATTTATGGTGTTGCATCTATGCTTAAAGGGAGAAAAAAATAACACTGTGTAGGTTTGCTCTTGAGTTGAAACTCAAATAATAACATAGCTTTCAGGGAAACTGATGTTTTGGGGCTTGATATATTCTTACAGCAGAATGAAATGATGCCATTTTATACTACCAGATAGCATGGGTTTGTGTTATCGTCATGTTTCTGAGCCGCTATGCTTGTAATGAAACTTTAGGGACTTTAAAAGCTGCATTTTACACTAAACAGCGACTTTGAATCCCAGTGTCACACTGTTACTGCTCTACCTTCTGTTTTAACAGTGCAAGAAAATAACTGTTTTAGTATTGCATTTCTACGTTTCAATCTCCAGCTAAATTATTCTGAGGCAGAAATTTTTTGCACATTTAAAAAATTTTTTTGCCTATCACAACTCTGAGATACATTATGTGTGGTACACTGCCACGAAATGTATGTAAAAACTAACCCAAAGGAAATTTTAACGTGGTGCTATGAAGACATTCTCTGCTCAGATGAAAATTCACTCGCCTCGGCATGCTGAACCCTTAAAGTTCCTGATCTAGAATGAGAGCAGTATCTACTTTCAGATTAATTAAACAAATAGTTATTCAGCCTCTTGGGGGAGCCTATAAACTGAAACGTTAAGCCCAAGATGGTTAAGTAATCATAAAGTATGGAACAGGAAAACGCATAGGACATGTATATCATGGCAAAAAGTCCCATATAAGAAAGTGAGCAAACAGCATGCATACCTTAAGTACATGACAGAATTTAATGTTTTACTAAATGTGGTTTCTTGGCATTTGGACCCACACAAAATGTATTTTTAGATACTCCAACATACATCACACAAGATTTTCACAACTGGACTGAATATGTTGTGTGAAAGGCTCATCAGAAGAAGGTTTGGGGGGTGATAGTTTCTATTTTGTTTCACATCTATCAGTGGCTGGAAAGTGTTTGGATGACCTATATGACCTGTTTTATCTAACGTTTAAAGCAGCTGTATCTCTAGATGTGATTCTCCATCTGGTAAAAATTTATGTATATTGGTACAAATTATGTGCACCTGTATATTATATCAAATGTAATGGGACATAAACCAAGAAGCAATAACACAACCAACTTAACACTTTGTTCCTGTCTGTCCCTTCACAGTACTGTAGGTGTGGGTTCTGGAGGTAAGGCCTCTTTGGATCATCCATGTTCTGGTGCTTCCTGCTGACATTTGTGACTATGTCAAGTTCTGGGGATCTTTGTCTGTTTCCTCAAGAAGTCTTGAGAATCTTTTGCAGTGAGGCAGTCTTTATTCTCCTGCAGCCGTCTGAATGGGTCAGCATTTAAAATTTGTCACATCCCGATCATTTCTGCTGCTCTACGTTGAAATGAGAAAAATCAACAGACGTAGCTCAGTTGATTTTAGAACAACAACCCGTCTGTTGTTCTAAATCGTTATCTTTGTCATCAAAAGCGCTGGGTATGTGAATGTGTCCCCACCTTGGAGCTGTCTCATCACGCCCGCCGTTATCTTCACCCAACATTTTGCCTGTTTGACATTGTTTACGGTGGTTCTGTAAATAATGACCTGCAGATGAACAGCTGTCTTTTCCCAGTTAGACTTTATCTCTTCATCAGGTTCCCTCTCAGAAAGATGGACTGGCGGTGAGGGCGGAACGAAGACCTGAGGTTTTCTGTCCGGACCAAAAAAACGCAGACAGGGTTTTACCTTATAAGATTGACCTAATGTGGTTCTTATAACTTCTTCAAATCAGAAGTTTAAGCAATTATTACTTACTCATCCTGTACTTTGCAAAACCATTATTATCCCTTGATTAAAATCACAAACTTGCATTTTATTTATTGGGACTTTATGCAATAAAGTTGTGAAATGGAAGAAATGTATAAAAAAAAATACCTTTGGCTGCAAATCCAGTTGTGAAATGTGACAGCTCTGTATTGAAATTGCTGCTTGGTTCACCTAGGGCTTTTGCACAGCTGAATGGTTGCCACGGGAGATTAAATAATTTCTCAAATACGCATAAAAGAATCAAGACAACACTTTATGTTTTTATGAGGGAAAAAGAATTATAGCATAGTTTTACTGTAAAAAAAAATTGTGTCCACTTCACAGTTATGCGTTACTTTGTGTGGTCATAAAATCCCAATAAAAATATACGAAACATAATTGTTCAGGATATACATACAGTTTTTTTTTAATCATAAATTCCTGCAGATTCTAATTAACTGTACTGGCAGCTGAATTGAAAGCCAGACTACTTTGCCTCCTTAGGGCTTCTCCTGGGGGAAACATTTAGCTGTTTAGCATCAGAATACTCCAGATTCTTAGTCGGCTGCCAACTCGGTGCTGAATTACTGAGTCTGCTGTAAAAGAGGCTGATGAGAGTGGTGAAAGAGAGCAGAAAAACTGTAACGATGTGGGCTGTAAAACCAAAACAATTAGCTCTAATGAGCTATAAAGCTCTATAGGGCTGAGGAAAGCCACAGAGTTTGTATATAATTAATCTCTTCTGCCTTGACAGCTCCTGTCCATCAGCCTTTAGAATAACACAATGTTCATTAAGAGATCTAAAACATTTAGTTGCCTTCTTTTTTGTGTGTGTTTATAAGTGATATTCGGCTTGACCCCTTGGAAGTACTCAAAGCCAAAGCTGTTCCCATTTAAACAAAGCTGTATTAGAGAGGTTATCTCAGGGTCAGCCTTCAAGATCCTGAGCAGGAAGAATGCATGACGTGAGCCCACAGTCATTCTGCTGATACGCTGCTGATAACTGCCAGCACTGCCCTGTGAAGTGAATCATGAAGTGCTGCCACTGCCATCAAGTCATGTGGGGGGGTCGAAGGTCGTGCTATGATAGATCAACACCCTTCCTGGATTAGAAATGAAAGCCAGATTGTAGGAAAGGTGGCGTATGAGAAAAATCCCCTCAGCCGATCCCTGCAGCCAAATGACACTGAACAGCTGTAATAGATTTACTTCTTGAGGCAAGCTCTTTTATTTACACAGAAGTCTTTGCTGTACGATTCAGCAGCTCACTGAGTCACTTTTCTAAATTCTCTCTTCCCAGCCCCCTCTTGTTTGATCTCTCCAGGCTGCTAATCTTCATCCTGAAGGTACTTCCCTAAAATATGCAGAAGATGACCATCCTTCCCCTCCAGCCACAGTGAGGGCTGAGTTTGCATCTGCTGGCAGAGCGGTCCTCCCACTTTGTTTCAACCTGGGCTTTAATCCTCCCAGCTGCTCACCCAGAGAGGGCGTGAACTTCCCACCAACATCTGGACAGAGTAACAGCTTATTAAATAACTTAATGGTTGCTCTGCTCCTGTTCAGTAGATTTCTTCCCACAACATTTATATTGTCACTGTTGTACAATCCATAGTTAGTGTTAAAATCTATCCGTAGTTTTCGTTTCTGCCCTTTTGATCAGGAAGTGCAGCTGTGTGTGGAGACGTCTACGTCCATATTCATGCACTTTTCAACATATAATTTCATCTAGGTACTAATACAAGATTCATCCTTCCATGCAAACAAAGAACATACATCTATTTATTTGTTTCATGTGCAACTTTTCAAACTTGTGTTTGATTTTTTGTTTGTTTTTAGATTTTGGGCATAACCAAATTTCTCCAATTGTTTGCTGCACTAGAATGACTTGCATTGCAAGATTTCACTTTTGACATGGCACACCCATTCCCCCTGCGTCTCTGCTTGGAAATAATTTTGGTTTCTACTTGTGGGGGTGTCTCTTTAATACTGTACTGCTTGGATACCAAGTGTAGTAACTGTGTTTGAGCAGCTCCCTCTTCTGGATTACCAGGATATTACACTAATTTTACAGCAGTTCTTTTCATTGTACAGAATAAACATTTATTGTCTTTCAAAATTGTTACTGTGCTTTCAAATTGCCCACATTCTTATGTTCGAACTACAAACTCCAATGCACATAATATAAAAAATGTGGTGTGCGTGTGTTCAGCCACCGTAATATTTGATACAACCATGTTTTACAGTACAGCTGCAAGTTGTTTGACAGTTGATTCAACCAGTTTCACAATATCTAGAGACTGAAATATTTCCTCATTCTTCTTTGCTAAATAGCTCATATGTAGTTTTGTAAACATTGCTTTTATAATGTTTCAAATTCTCAACAGGATTTAGTTGTCAAGGCTATGTAGTTTTAATATTTCAAAGCCTGGATCTGCTTGATTATCAGTAGGATATTTTCTAGCCCAATGGTAAATTGTTTGTACTTCTATAGCACCTTATCAAGACTTCCTGGACCCCAAAGCGCTTTACAGTACATTCAGTCATTCACTTATTCACGCACACATTCACACGCTGATGGTGGCAAACTACTGGACAGTAGTCACAGCTGCCCTGGGCCAGTTTGCACCAGCACCACCACCAGCAGGCAAAGTGGGTCAAGTGTCTTGCCAAAGGACACAAAACCAGAGGCAGACAGAGCACACACAGACATGACATTGTGGGGGGGGTCTGTCAGTGATCCCTCTGTCACGCCGGAGCAGAAGAGGACAGTGGCTGATTTTCAGACCTCTGTGGAGGTCGATAAGATCAGTTTCTCATGCAAGTATCATCCAATCACAGATCTTTGAATTGCCCTGGTATAGATCTTTAAATAATCTGACCAGATCATTTTTATAATACTCTGATGCCTATTAAAGCCATGAAAGTAAAAACATAGCACATATACATT
This sequence comes from Poecilia formosa, assembly GCF_000485575.1. NCBI lineage: Eukaryota > Metazoa > Chordata > Actinopteri > Cyprinodontiformes > Poeciliidae > Poecilia > Poecilia formosa. Next base: position 270,984 of record NW_006800446.1, on the reverse strand, counting down.
TTACTTTATTGAACAAAAAACATCTACAGCCAGCAGGCTTGTCATCTTATAATAGTTTACATGACCTGAGAATGCATCTGTAGCATGGCTGTATTTTCAACAATGAAGAAAATTCATTGTTGAAACAATTCAACAATGAAGAAAATTCATTGTTGAAAATGAATTGGGTGTTTCGGTTAAAATATTTAACCGAAACACCCAAT
>NW_006800446.1:236910-269995 GCF_000485575.1 Poecilia formosa | reverse complement strand
ATCATAAACCACTGTAACTTTATATTCATATCAACATTACCTGTGCTGTATTAGCAGCTATAAAACCAAAATGTTTGACTTCAGCCTGAACTTTGATGTTGGTTCCTAGGCAGGTGCCCCTTACAAGTTATAACATTTATGCAGAATGGAAGAACCACAAACTGTCACAAACAATGCAAAAAAAAAGCAGATCAACATTCAGGCACACTCTTGTCTTAAAAAACGCATTGCTGTGGGAGATTTAAAGGTTTCTTCATCTGATTCTCCCTTATAGTAGACTACTTGTATGAAGCAATAATCATGTAACTCACAGTTACAAGAACCACAAAGGGGAAAATAGCAAGTTAATAATTCATACATTCGATGTAAATAACTCTTTAAAAACTAAAACAAAAACTGCCACTATTCAGTCATTTTTTAAGTAACACATTGCTCAAAAAACATAATTTTACAATTATTTATTGTATTAATCCTATAAATAGCACCAGGAACCAGCAATGGAGACAGAACTGTTCCTACTGATGACGATGATGATCCAAAGTCTCTGATCCGCAAATGCTTGGTGAAAGAATTCCAGGGTGTCGGGGCTCTTCTGTGTATGAGCAGCTCCGCCACATCTAACAAAACACTAGAAAAACAATCTAATCTACTATTTTGTTCAAACTCCTCCTTAAAGTTGCAGTAAGTAACGTTTACAGATTTTCTTTTTTTTTTCACATATTTGTTGAAGCTGTGACAACATCATGACAGTATGGCAAGTCCATAAATCAAACGCACCAATCCGCTCAGCAACCACCATCTTTTAGAAGAAGATGCACGTGCCAAGTGCTATCATTTAAAAACCAGTACTTATAATCTGCAGTTATAAATTAATAAACAGTTGTTTTCGAGGTGTGCTGTGTTGTTTTTAATTAAGCAAAAATAACACGAAACACAACTAGATACTGTCCGTTTGCTTTTAATTGGGACATCTTGTAAGACGCAGACAGACGTTAAACATGGAGGTTAACGGTTTGAAGGCTGTTGACGAAAGTTTCAAGCAGCGGGGCGCGAGGACAGAAAGAAAAGGACGACCGTTGGAGCGGGAGAGGCTCCAGCACACAGCACAGACATCTCAGAAACGATTCGGAATGAGAGAGAGAGAGAGAGAGAGAGAGAGAGAGAGAAGCAATTTATAAACTGATTGAGTCGCATTTTAAATTCGCTATTGCTAGCAAATCTATCCTGACTAAAAGTACAGCCGTTCTGAATGACTTTATTGCAGCAGAAGGCAGCGCCACACCGGGAGGTAGCACAGATAGACAGTAAATTTCTATCTTAACCACTTTCACCCCTGGTTAACACTCTTTCCAGTCCTAAAACTAACAGCACTTTACATTCAGTTTGAGGCAACACAAGCTTTCTCCTGTTAACCCGGAACCAGAGCAGCACAAAATTTGAATGTTTAGCTGTTGTGTTGGGACTCAGTCACTCTTCCGTCAGTTAGCAAGCTAAGCTACAAACATAAAAAATAGTTTCACAACTTTATGTTAAGAAGCTCAATCAAGTATCCACAGAAAGCTGTTTCTAACCTGTTACTGAGATAAAAACGTACAAACCTAATCTGTACAGAAGAACTTTGGGGTTGAAATCTGCCTCCAGTGCTTTGCCCCGCTAGTTCATTTCTAACCGTTGATAGAACTGGTAGTTCTTCTTCTACTGTTTAGTTTTGGCGGTTATCAAGATGACTGAAGGTGTGCATTACCGCCACCTACTGTATGGAGTGTTGTTTATGCTGGTTTAATTTCTGAGTAAAGGATGATTTGTAATGTTTACTCCGTAACTTCTTTTTCAGTGTATCTATTATACTAACTTTTTCTTTATTTTCAAACTCTCTCCTGATATATCTTATATCTTCTTTATATTTAAGACATTCTAATATAACATGTTTTATTGTTTCATCCTTTACATAGTGATCACATTTCCCCATATTATGCTTTTGTAGTTTGAAAAGTATATAGTTAAATCTGGCTTGTCTTAATTGTTTTATTTATCTTTGTTTCTTCTTCCAGTTCTCATTTCTATAATATATGATTCATCAATTTATTTTCCAATAATGTGATATCTTTTATTGTTTATGGGTGGTATGACCGATTTGCAATGGACTGTTGACCTGTCCAGGGGTGTAACCCGCCTCTCACCTGCTAACCACTGGAGATGAGCACCAGCACCCCACCTGACCCTTCTTTGGATTAGGGTATAAGATAATGACTGGATGGATGGAGGGTATGACTGATGTTGGTGTTGTTGGGCGAGAAATTTTTCTAAGCGAGAAATTTTTACTTTTTATGTTTAATTTTTTTTCTTAGTATTACTAAATATTAACCCATTTTACTATTTATATTACATTTTAAGACTATGAACTCCTTTTTTCAATATGTGTACTGCAGTGCAATAAAATGCTATTAAAGTGAAGTATTGATTTCCACTTCCACATAAAAATGTTCCCCATTATTTATTTTTTTCAAAGTTCTTTAAGAGAAAATGAGTTGTTAATGCTACTAGACTCCACGATATCACAAGAGGCACAAGCAAAGAGAACCTAATCAGCTGGAACTGCAGTGTCTTTAAAAAAGTTTTCAAGAGAGATTGCAAAGCATTAGAACTGCAAAGGATTTATTCTAAAAGGTTTGATGAAGGTTCAATGGCAAAGATCACCCCACCATTAATAAATACTGCTGAGGATGGTAAAGTGAGAGAAAATAATGGCAATGACAAGGATTTAAAGCTTCAAGAGGCTTGAATCTTTTTTACTTTCCCATTTAAGTTTTTTCTATCTGACCGGTTTCAGTGCATCATCACCATTTAACTTTCTACTTGCTGATCCTTTTTGCCAGAAGTAGCAGAACAGCTGCAAGTTGCTTGATAGTTGATTCAACCAGTTTCATAATATCTAGAGATTGAAATACTTCCTCATTCGTCTTTGATAAAGAGCTTTTTATAATACTCTGATACATATTAAAGACATGAAAGTAAAATACAGTACACAGACATTTTACTTTATTGAACAAAAAACATCTCCAGCAAGCAGGCAGGCTTGTCATCTTGTAAAAGTTTGACCTGAGAACGCATCTGTAGCACAGTTGTATTTTCAACAATGAAGAAAATTCAGCATAATGAATAAATCTGGCAAAGAAAAGAATTTGACCTAAACAACCAAATTTTAAAAATTTACTGAGCAAGTAAACATACTTCAGCAATACAAATAAAGTATCCTATAACTATAGGTCCTCCAGGGTCAGTGTCCTGCGATTAAGGACAGAGTCATTGAATGTTAATGAAAACCTAAGCAGAAGAGAAACAAACAAATAAGTAAAAATTATCTTTAACACCACAGAAATATATGGCAACCATTTCTAAAACAGAGGAGTTTTGATTCAGTTTCCACTCAGTGTCTTTTTTTTCTGAACAATTTCAAACAAACATCACAGATGAAAGATTTCTCTCATGTGTGGATTCTCATGTGTGAGGTCAAATTACTTTTTTGACTAAACATTTTCGAACAAACATCGCAGCTGAAGGGTTTCTCCCCAGTGTGGACTCTCGCGTGTGAGAGCAAATTGTGTTTGTGACTGAACACTTTTGAACAAACATCGCAGCTGAAAGGTTTCTCTCCAGTGTGGATTCTCATGTGTGAGGTCAAATTATTTTTCTTACTAAACATTTTTGAACAAAAATCGCAGCTGAAGAGTTTCTCTCCAGTGTGGATTCTCTTGTGTAAGGCCAAATTATTTTTCTGACTAAACATTTGCGAACAAACATCGCAGCTGAAAGGTTTCTCTCCAGTGTGGATTGTCATATGTGAGGTCAAATAATGTTTGTGACTAAACATTTTTGAACAAACTTCACAGTTGAAAGGTTTCTCTCCAGTGTGGATTCTCATATGTGAGGTCAAATTATATTTTTGGCTAAACATTTTCGAACAAACATCGCAGCTGAAAGGTTTCTCTCCAGTGTGAATTCTCAGATGTGAGGTCAGAGTATTTTTCCTACTAAAAATTTTCGAACAAACATCGCAGCTGAAAGGTTTCTCTGCTGTGTGGATTTTTATATGTGAGATCAAATTATTTTTCTTACTAAAAATTTTTGAACAAACATTGCAGCTGAAAGGTTTCTCTCCATTGTGGATTCTCATGTGTAAGGTCAAATGATGTTTGTGACTAAACATTTTTGAACAAACATCGCAGCTGAAAGGTTTCTCTCCATTGTGGATTCTCATGTGTGAGGTCAAATTATTTTTCTTACTAAACATTTTTGAACAAATATCGCAGCTGAAAGGTTTCTCTCCAGTGTGGATTCTCATATGAGAGGTTAAATTTCTTTTGTAGCCCAATGTGTGTCCACATAACTTACAACAGAACTGTTTTGGTTCTGAGTTGGTTTGTTTGTGTCCTTTTGGTTTTAGATTTCTATCACATGTTTTACCACTGTGACCAGACCTAAATGTCATTTTTACCTGACCTTTCCTCATTGAGTCTCTGTTTCTATTTGCTGTAAAACATTTGGCTTTATCCACTGAGACTGAAGAACCTCTACTTGAATGGCTCCCTTTCCAGTCATCTCTCCTGTCTTTAGCTTTTGGCCTAGAATCTGGCAAGTGTTTCAGTTCTTCAAAGCCTTGATGGTTTACATCATCATCAATCATATCATCATCTTCATCACCCTTGTCCTCAGGGACTCCAGTCTCTGAAGAGTTGGAGTAATCTCCATGACCTTGATTTCTAGAGGATCCAGCAGCTCCACAGTGGTCTTCTGGAAATTCTCCATCTTTCTTTTGGTGTTGATGAAGGGCTGAGAACAGAAGACACTCTTCATCTTCCTTGCTTATAGCTGGCATGAGGGGCTTTGGACCCTCCAGCTCAAAACTCCGGCTGTGTTCTTCAGGAGCATCTTCTTTCATCACCAACATCTGTTGAACATCTGCAGGAACCACTGAAAATCATTAAGTTAATCATAAACCACTGTAACTTTATATTCATATCAACATTACCTGTGCTGTATGAGCAGCTCTATAATATATATGTAAAGCTGCTCCCTTAAAGCAGACTATATGTATGAAGTAATAATCATGTAATTCACAGTTACAAGAACCACAAAGGGGAAAATAGCAAGTTCATAATTCATACATCTGAGGTAAATAACTTGTGTAAAATGTCCCAGTCCATAAATCAAACTCACCAATGCAAAAAAGAGCACGTCTCAAAGTTTACAGGCTTTGTTGTTGATGAAGAGAGGAATAAGCACAATAAAAGAGTTTGTGAAAAATAATTAGCTCCCATGCATTTGAGGGGGAACAGATTATTTCAGGCAGCTAAAATATTTGGTTCCAGCCCTTTAACTTTGGCAAATAAAGAGCAAATGTTACCAGATTCACAGGAATGGTTGCTGATGATGAGAAGATTTACCAGTTCCAGGACCCGACCAAACCCCCTCAGTGCTATTACCTTGGGAAATAATGACATTTTGTTAAGTATAAAACAGGCTTTTAATGCCTAAAAATCATCAAATGTTACAAGCCATGCAAGTCATATAAATGGAACAGATACAGAGTGACATTCACCGTCCAGCGCTTCACTTAGCTCATGTTAGGGATGACACTAGGTAAAGCAAAGATGGTAGCTACAGCTTAGCTTTTATTCGTCTCCTCATTCTGTTTCCTCCTAAAGGCTAGTGTAATCAGTTTCAGTTTGTTTATGTCTGACTGGCGCCAGCCTTATGTGATTATAGTTACGTAAGCAGCAGCAGTGTACGCGTAAGCAGATAAAAGCTATAAAGGAAAGAGACAGAATCCACAACATTCTCCCTAATGGAGGAGTCTATCCAGTATCCTCAGAAAGCTGTTCCTAGAGCGTTACTGAGATAAAAACATACAAACCTCATCTGTATAGAAGAACTTTGGGGTTGAAATCAGCCTCCAGTCGTTTTTCCCGCTGGTTCATTTCTAACAGTTGATAGAAGGACTCGTCTTCGTTGCCATCTTCTTCTTCTCTTTTTTTTATTGTGGTTGGCAAACAACTTTTTGGTGAACTACCGCCACCTTCCAGGTTGGCGCATGGATCAGATGTTTTTACTATTACAATCTTCGGTAACACTTTATTTGAAGGGGTGTGCATAAGACTGACATGACACTGTCATAAACATGACATGACATCTGTCATGAAGTGTCATTCGGTAAATAATGACACTTTTAATGCAAAGTTGCTCTAAAAGTTGCATTAAAAGTCCATTAAAAGTGTCAACTTTGCATGATTTGGTACATTATGATAACTGAATGCAAAGTTAGCATTTTTAATGGACTTTCAATGCAACTTTTAGAACAACTTTGCATTAAAGTGTCATTATTTACCAAATGACACTTCATGATAACTGTCATAAGCATTCATAAAGACTTCTTTATGTTCATGACAGGTGTTATGTCATGTTTATCACAGTGTCATGTCAGTCTTATGCAGACCCCTTCAAATAAAGTGTTACCCAATCTTCTCAAAAGTTGTAAAATGTTGTATGATGAAGTAAAGATAAACGTTTTGTGGTTGTAACATCAGTAGAGGTTTACGGAAGAGGATTAAGGCCACTGGGGGAAAAAAAAGAAATTCTGACTTTAATCTCAAAATTTTGAGGAAAAAAAGTCAGAATTCTGAGATCAAAGTCAGAATTCTCAGATTAAAGTCAGAATTCTGACTGTTTTCTCAGAATTCTGAGAAATGAAGTGACGTGTCTTGCCAAAGGACACATCAGAGGCAAGCAGAGCACACACAGACGTGACATTGTGGGGGGGTCTGTCGGTGATCCCTCCAGAGGTGGGGACTCGAGTCACATGACTTGGACTCGAGTCATTAAAATCACGACTTGAGACTTGACTTGAAAAAATGCTCAAAGACTCGGACTTGACTTTGACTTGCACACCATTGACTTGGGACTTGACTTGACTTGAAGCTGTTTACTTGAAAAGACTTTATATTTTACCTAAAGTCTTAAAATTCAAAACACATTATTTATAAAGTGGCCCCATTAATTCATTTCACTCATTCCGTATTAACAGCACTAGGACTTGTGAATCAAAAAATGTTGTATTTGATGAAGTAAAGACAAAAACGTTTTATAATTGTAACATCACCAGAGGTTTAATTGAATGGAAGTTTTTGGGTGTGGTATATTTTATCATGATTAAATAATAATTTGCATCGAAAATGTACAACAAATATTTCTGTGTATGAGAAACTACAACTTAAACTTAAAATTAAACATAAACTGAATTTCATTTAAACTTAAAATTAATTTCACTCATTTTACATATGAGTCTGGCTAATGGATTTTAAAAATAGCTTTTAAAAAGTAATCATTGTTGACCTAAGAAACTAAAATTTCAGAAAAAAATACACAACCTGGATCAAGTGTTTTGTTGCTGTTGCTTTATTTGCGTCTTCTCCCTCTAGGGGGCAGCATTGCATCATAATCTAGTTCCAAACCTGCTGTGCTCCAGAACAAAAATAACGTGTTTTGTATGTTGGAAAATCATGCTATGAAAATACTTCACCTTTAAATTTCCCAAAAACTAAAGATTTAAAATGAATTAAAGTGTTCTTTTAAAGACTTGCCAGTTTTGGAAGGTCAGCTGTTGTAACTTTGAAATACCTTAGCATGTAATATTATCTGACAATTATGTAAAATATCACACTATGACTGTCACGCTCCCAAGCAAAGAAATCAGCTGATGTGCAGACAGAGACGGATGGCAGATCTGTGTCAAAGCCTTGGCTATAATGTGCTCATTATGAGTGTGCCACAGGGTGGATATTGTGCTGTTCTCACATACAAAAGAAGGGAAAGGCTTGACCCTGTGTAAAGTAGGTCAGGTCTGTGAAGGGGCTAACACTTGGCTGTGTTAGCAGAACGATTTGATTTGATAATTCCCATAACCTGTGAACTCCCAGAGAAGCAGAAAGAAACTAGCTTAGGTCGCACTAATTATCCCATGATCTTTGTGTGGCTCCAAATACCAGACATTTGGAAAGTTAGATTAGATGACATGAGTGGTGCTGGCTTGAATTAGCCTCAAAAGAAACCAAAAATAATAAAAAAATAAATAACACAGAAAAATATCCGCAAGTAGATGTGAAAACCTCAAGAGAATTTTACCACCCGCAGAATGAGAGGAGGAGACAACAGCATGTTTTTTTTGTTTTTTTTTTAGCAGAAAATATATACATGGACTGGTTCCCAGAGATGACAGGATCAATTACAGAGATGTTTTTCTTTGCTGGTAAATATGTATTTGCCAAAAAGTAACATGAGATGACGCCAAGGCATGTATGAAAAAATTTCGACTGATAAATCGCACATGAAAATGCTTCAGATGTATCAAGGATTTAATTTTGTAACTTGTATAAAAATCTACGTGTGCAAAGAGTGAAGTATTTTTTTCAGCCTGAGACAAAATCACAACTCCTAAAACAAACCTTGAGCTTCAGTCACCCTTCTGTCCCGAAATACAGATATTAACGTTAAAGTTTTAATGATATTTTGCAAGTGTTCCTTGTAGATAACTGAAAACAAACTTGTAATTGTTCATCAGTGGAGCAAGAAAAAAAAAAACATGAATGATGAGAAGCATTTCCTTTTTCCAAAAGGTCACATGAAACCACTTAATGCTAAAATATAGAATCATATTTTTACATCATTGTGATTGTGTGTGTGGGGGGTTGCAGCTGGGTAAATGTGTGGCTGTGGGTGTGTTTGAGTGTGCGATGACATGGCCTGGATCCGGGTGATTCCTTCTTGGCCAATCAGATTGAAGCAGGAGGGCTTTTTTTTTTTTTGGGTGGGGGTTGTCAGTAAATGATTAAAGGGTGGGGGAGGTTAAACTCTAAACCACGCTGTAAAACACTGACCCTATAAAGTGAGAGGTGTCTTATGATGTATGTAGAAGTTCTCAGCTGCCAACATCTTGTCTCAAGTTTTAAATCTGTTATGAGGTTGATATGTCTGGGTTGGACTCCAGCCTTTGTTGATACAGTACGAAAATAGTAGCTTTGTAGATGTGGATGTTGCATAACTTTATTTGTGATCCAAAACATGCCAAGTCCATTCAACCGGCTAACAAAAATTTCAATTGTGTGAAAATGGAAAACAAGATTTCATCATAACTTAACATTAGGCTGTATTATGAACAGAGCAACAATTTTGTTCCAAAGATTTACAGCTTTTTTTTTTTTTAAACAAACTTTGACCTTGATCTTTGAAACTTTTCTGGTTAATTTTAGTTGCGCTTCACAAATTTTCTGTCTGGGCCGACTTGTGATCTTTAAGGTAAACAGTGTAATGAAATTTTTTAGCGAGTTTATAAATACTCTAGCTTTTCTAATCTGGTACATATTCCTCGTTTGATCAGGTAATTATTAATTGCAAGTAAATCTCTGAGGGAATAAAAAATCCTGCAAATTGTTTGGTGGAAGAGAATCTGTCTGCTGCTTGAGCCCCAGATTGCTTCAATAACAAAATATTGTATTCAACAAGAGTTAATAGTTGTTTTGTTTTGATATGACTCCCTGCTCAGGGCGCCATTCTTTAGGGGATGACATGAGCACTTAGAAAAAATTTAATGTCAAGTCACATCAAGAGCTTTTTAGGGCTTATACAAGAGTGGAAGCTGCAAAGGTGTGTCTATATCCTTCAATCATCTCAATTTCAAGATGTGAAACTATAAGCTTAGACTGAAATCCTAACTTGTCTGTTTATTTATGGTCTAATTTGGCAAGAAACATCAATAACCCTTCATCAAAACCCTGCTTTGTTCAGTTCTCAAGAAAACATGTAATATCCAAGGAAGTTTTTTTGCACATTGTGTGATAAACATCATCATCAGACGTTCTTAGTCTTTGAAGATCTCATCTTTTTTTTTTCTTTTTGTTTTGACACAGGAGTTGTGTTTTTGAAGACCGTCCAGCTCAGCTGCCTGTGGTGTTGATGATTTTACATTGCAAGCCGCTGCAATTTAGTGCCTTTCAGTGAAGAATTCATTTCATGTGGGGAAACTAAGTCTGACACATTTCCACCCTCACATAAACACAACAGAAAGGAGCCCATGTCACACAAAGCATCGTTTTAGAAACATCAAAAATACTTAGCATGATCTGTGAGACAAACGTCTGCAACACTGAGACAGTAAAGCGAGACAAAGGAAATATTTGACAACGGTCTCCTTCTATAAATGTTGAGATATAATGCTGATCTTACACCTATGTGCGACAACACATGTCCCAGAGCAGAACAAACATACATTTTATTTTTTTGAACGCAATATTCAATGCTCTTCCCGTTGCTGTAAAACATCTGTTGTGTTTTCTGGCAGAATGAAAAACGGTTTCATTTATTCGAGGTCAAAAACCTTTGTCTTACTTTTTCCTTGACTTCCTTCTTCTGTCAACTGATGTCAAAGTTCCTCCTTTTAGGATATTGTTACATTTTTATCCAAAACCATGACGCTCAGTTTAAAATAAGGCAACACCTTTCACATAGTGTCAATAACCCAAAATAGCACTTCCTCATTACATTTACAAGCACTTTTTGTAAAATTTCTCAGTTATTAATCAGACAAGTGGGAGGCATTTTTGCGTAAGACAGTTTATAGGGGAAAAATAACTCACAATATTTAGCTTTTGACATTTCTAATGTAACCACCACTTTCTTTATTGGATTAAAAATAAAGGCATGTTTGTACTTGCTATGAAGTCATAGATGTGTCCCAGTGACGTTTCTTGTGACAACAGAAGTCAGTCAGTTGTGAGATGTTTAAGGAAAACAAACATCTGAAGGGTAGGGCCTGATATTTTGGAATATAAAGTTTCTGAATGGTGGTGGTGATGACTGGTCAATATCTTTCTGGACGAGTAAAAATATAAAACTTTGAATCCAACATTTATATTTTACCTCTTTCTCTAGTGTGTATTTGCTGGCACTTGAATGATGAAACAAGGCTTTAAAGTCAACAAGACTTCTGATGAAGCATATGTAATTTGAGCATCAACTCAGTCTGCCGGAGTTTGTTTGAACACAACAGAAACAAAATGTTCTATGCTCTCCGCACACAACCCCACTAATAAATGTACATAGATGGTTTTCCAAGTGTAGAAATAATCTGATAACTTCTTCTCATCACATGCTACGTTAGGCACTCTGTCTGCATTGATAAAAATTATCTCACCTCAGCATGCTGTTTGCTTAAAAGCGGTTCACTCCGCAGGAAAGTGACAAACCTTTGTAATAATTGAAAAAAATAAATATTTGACCACTTGGGGGCACTCATAGACTGACCGTAGTGCATCGAACCACATAGTCAGGTGATCACAGAAATAAGACAAACACAACATGGGGACATAAAAATTTTCTTTTTGTAAATTTTATAGATCTGTGTGTGTGTGCGTGTGTGCGTGTGTGCGTGTGTGTGTGTGTGTGTGTTCGGACTATTCGGAACAAGGACGCATAAAACAAAATTTACTGGATAGGTAATTTGACTCTCATAAAAACATTTTGAGATTTGCCAGCATAAAAGGAAAGATAAAATTCAATGACAATAGTTTCGTCTAATCTCCTTCTACTATCTTCTGTTTCTTTGAAGGCGTTCCTCCAAATTAATTTTAAAAAAACATTCCCATGACTGTGTAACATGCAGAGAAACAAGTCTGAGTATGCCCATCCACAGCATAATTGTTCATTGCATCAAGCTTGGTTGCGGCTTGAAGCTCCTATCCAGACACATTCCAGCAGAGTAAGACCACAGGTACGAGAGTGTTGAACAGAGAAGACAGGGGTAAAGGAATGAGAAAGAAAGGCAGGGACCAATTGGAGAGGAAGAGGAAAAAAATGATGCAAAAAAGAAAGAAGATAAAAGCACTTTATTAAGGAGAAATATGGCGGTCCAACACTACTGGCTGATGCTGCTGTTGGTCAGCTGCCATGAATGGATTGCAGGTAGGGAATGTAGAGATTTGTGTGTTTGTCTGATTGAGGGTTTCACCTCACACTTTATCTTGAATAAGTGAAGTTGTTACTTGCGTCCATCTGCCTCTGTTTGTGTCCATTGTGAAATTATTGTTTTTGCGGCAACTCTTGCTGACTGGCCTCTTCTGGCCCTGGACTTGTCGCAACGCGTCCTTGCAGGAATGCAGGAAGAAAAAAAAACACAGAAACACATGCAAAACCTGTCAACAGCGCAGACGGTGCTTAACCAGCTTAGCTAGGATCCATGGCGTGTGCACACTTACTTAACGATTTGTTGTAAGAATACCTCCAATAAGCCACCACCATAACAACACGGAGAGGAGCGTACCAACTATTTTGAGCGTACCAGACAGATTTGACTAAAAACAAATCTGTCTGGGAGATTAGTTTCAAGACTGACATAAATATTATTTTCCAAAAAGTTTCCAGCTTGATGATACATGTAAATTCAGATTTTTTTTCTTCCTATTTTTCCCTCCAGGTGTTGGGATCAGTCCTTTTATAAAGCATTATGAAGTCTTATCGTATGACAGAGGAGATCTCCACAGGAAGCACTTAAGAGCCAGGAGAGCNGCTGTGTTCTTCAGGAGCATCTTCTTTCATCACCAACATCTGTTGAACATCTGCAGGAACCACTGAAAATCATTAAGTTCATCATAAACCACTGTAACTTTATATTCATATCAACATTACCTGTGCTGTATTAGCAGCTCTATAATATATAAGTAAAGCTGCTCCCTTAAAGTAGACTATATGTATGAAGTAATAATCATGCAATTCACAGTTACAAGAACCACAAAGGGGAAAATAGCAAGTTAATAATTCATACATCCGAGGTAAATAACTTGTGTAACTTAACTTTTGTCAAGTATAAAACAGGCTTTTAATGCCTAAAAATCATCAAATGTTACAAGCCATGCAAGTCATATAAATGGAACAGAGTGACATTCACCGTCCAGCGCTTCACTTAGCTCATGTTAGGGATGACACTAGGTAAAGCAAAGATGGTAGCTACAGCTTAGCTTTTATTCGTCTCCTCATTCTGTTTCCTCCCTAAAGGCTAGTGTAATCAGTTTCAGTTTGTTTATGTCTGACTGGCGCCAGCCTTATGTGATTATAGTTACGTAAGCAGCAGCAGTGTACGCGTAAGCAGATAAAAGCTATAAAGGAAAGAGACAGAATCCACAACATTCTCCCTAATGGAGGAGTCTATCCAGTATCCTCAGAAAGCTGTTCCTAGAGCGTTACTGAGATAAAAACATACAAACCTCATCTGTATAGAAGAACTTTGGGGTTGAAATCAGCCTCCAGTCGTTTTTCCCGCTGGTTCATTTCTAACAGTTGATAGAAGGACTCGTCTTCGTTGCCATCTTCTTCTTCTCTTTTTTTTATTGTGGTTGGCAAACAACTTTTTGGTGAACTACCGCCACCTTCCAGGTTGGCGCATGGATCAGATGTTTTTACTATTACAATCTTCGGTAACACTTTATTTGAAGGGGTGTGCATAAGACTGACATGACACTGTCATAAACATGACATGACATCTGTCATGAAGTGTCATTCGGTAAATAATGACACTTTTAATGCAAAGTTGCTCTAAAAGTTGCATTAAAAGTCCATTAAAAGTGCCAACTTTGCATGATTTGGTACATTATGATAACTGAATGCAACGTTAGCATTTGTAATGGACTTTCAATGCAACTTTTAGAACAACTTTGCATTAAAGTGTCATTATTTACCGAATGACACTTCATGACAACTGTCATAAGCATTCATAAAGACTTCTTTATGTTCATGACAGGTGTTATGTCATGTTTATCACAGTGTCATGTCAGTCTTATGCGCACCCCTTCAAATAAAGTGTTACCCAATCTTCTCAAAAGTTGTAAAATGTTGTATGATGAAGTAAAGATAAACGTTTTGTGGTTGTAACATCAGTAGAGGTTTACGGAAGAGGATTAAGGCCACTGGGGGAAAAAAAAGAAATTCTGACTTTAATCTCAAAATTTTGAGGAAAAAAAGTCAGAATTCTGAGATCAAAGTCAGAATTCTCAGATTAAAGTCAGAATTCTGACTGTTTTCTCAGAATTCTGAGAAATGAAGTGACGTGTCTTGCCAAAGGACACATCAGAGGCAAGCAGAGCACACACAGACGTGACATTGTGGGGGGGTCTGTCGGTGATCCCTCCAGAGGTGGGGACTCGAGTCACATGACTTGGACTCGAGTCATTAAAATCACGACTTGAGACTTGACTTGAAAAAATGCTCAAAGACTCGGACTTGACTTTGACTTGCACACCATTGACTTGGGACTTGACTTGACTTGAAGCTGTTTACTTGAAAAGACTTTATATTTTACCTAAAGTCTTAAAATTCAAAACACATTATTTATAAAGTGGCCCCATTAATTCATTTCACTCATTCCGTATTAACAGCACTAGGACTTGTGAATCAAAAAATGTTGTATTTGATGAAGTAAAGACAAAAACGTTTTATAATTGTAACATCACCAGAGGTTTAATTGAATGGAAGTTTTTGGGTGTGGTATATTTTATCATGATTAAATAATAATTTGCATCGAAAATGTACAACAAATATTTCTGTGTATGAGAAACTACAACTTAAACTTAAAATTAAACATAAACTGAATTTCATTTAAACTTAAAATTAATTTCACTCATTTTACATATGAGTCTGGCTAATGGATTTTAAAAATAGCTTTTAAAAAGTAATCATTGTTGACCTAAGAAACTAAAATTTCAGAAAAAAATACACAACCTGGATCAAGTGTTTTGTTGCTGTTGCTTTATTTGCGTCTTCTCCCTCTAGGGGGCAGCATTGCATCATAATCTAGTTCCAAACCTGCTGTGCTCCAGAACAAAAATAACGTGTTTTGTATGTTGGAAAATCATGCTATGAAAATACTTCACCTTTAAATTTCCCAAAAACTAAAGATTTAAAATGAATTAAAGTGTTCTTTTAAAGACTTGCCAGTTTTGGAAGGTCAGCTGTTGTAACTTTGAAATACCTTAGCATGTAATATTATCTGACAATTATGTAAAATATCACACTATGACTGTCACGCTCCCAAGCAAAGAAATCAGCTGATGTGCAGACAGAGACGGATGGCAGATCTGTGTCA
Organism: Poecilia formosa; assembly: GCF_000485575.1. Lineage (NCBI taxonomy): Eukaryota > Metazoa > Chordata > Actinopteri > Cyprinodontiformes > Poeciliidae > Poecilia > Poecilia formosa. Next base: position 254,814 of record NW_006800446.1, on the reverse strand, counting down.
AAGCCTTGGCTATAATGTGCTCATTATGAGTGTGCCACAGGGTGGATATTGTGCTGTTCTCACATACAAAAGAAGGGAAAGGCTTGACCCTGTGTAAAGTAGGTCAGGTCTGTGAAGGGGCTAACACTTGGCTGTGTTAGCAGAACGATTTGATTTGATAATTCCCATAACCTGTGAACTCCCAGAGAAGCAGAAAGAAACTAGCTTAGGTCGCACTAATTATCCCATGATCTTTGTGTGGCTCCAAATACCAGACATTTGGAAAGTTAGATTAGATGACATGAGTGGTGCTGGCTTGAATTAGCCTCAAAAGAAACCAAAAATAATAAAAAAATAAATAACACAGAAAAATATCCGCAAGTAGATGTGAAAACCTCAAGAGAATTTTACCACCCGCAGAATGAGAGGAGGAGACAACAGCATGTTTTTTTTGTTTTTTTTTTAGCAGAAAATATATACATGGACTGGTTCCCAGAGATGACAGGATCAGTTACAGAGATGTTTTTCTTTGCTGGTAAATATGTATTTGCCAAAAAGTAACATGAGACGACGCCAAGGCATGTATGAAAAAATTTCGACTGATAAATCGCACATGAAAATGCTTCAGATGTATCAAGGATTTAATTTTGTAACTTGTATAAAAATCTACGTGTGCAAAGAGTGAAGTATTTTTTTCAGCCTGAGACAAAATCACAACTCCTAAAACAAACCTTGAGCTTCAGTCACCCTTCTGTCCCGAAATACAGATATTAACGTTAAAGTTTTAATGATATTTTGCAAGTGTTCCTTGTAGATAACTGAAAACAAACTTGTAATTGTTCATCAGTGGAGCAAGAAAAAAAAAAACATGAATGATGAGAAGCATTTCCTTTTTCCAAAAGGTCACATGAAACCACTTAATGCTAAAATATAGAATCATATTTTTACATCATTGTGATTGTGTGTGTGGGGGGTTGCAGCTGGGTAAATGTGTGGCTGTGGGTGTGTTTGAGTGTGCGATGACATGGCCTGGATCCGGGTGATTCCTTCTTGGCCAATCAGATTGAAGCAGGAGGGCTTTTTTTTTTTTTGGGTGGGGGTTGTCAGTAAATGATTAAAGGGTGGGGGAGGTTAAACTCTAAACCACGCTGTAAAACACTGACCCTATAAAGTGAGAGGTGTCTTATGATGTATGTAGAAGTTCTCAGCTGCCAACATCTTGTCTCAAGTTTTAAATCTGTTATGAGGTTGATATGTCTGGGTTGGACTCCAGCCTTTGTTGATACAGTACGAAAATAGTAGCTTTGTAGATGTGGATGTTGCATAACTTTATTTGTGATCCAAAACATGCCAAGTCCATTCAACCGGCTAACAAAAATTTCAATTGTGTGAAAATGGAAAACAAGATTTCATCATAACTTAACATTAGGCTGTATTATGAACAGAGCAACAATTTTGTTCCAAAGATTTACAGCTTTTTTTTTTTTTAAACAAACTTTGACCTTGATCTTTGAAACTTTTCTGGTTAATTTTAGTTGCGCTTCACAAATTTTCTGTCTGGGCCGACTTGTGATCTTTAAGGTAAACAGTGTAATGAAATTTTTTAGCGAGTTTATAAATACTCTAGCTTTTCTAATCTGGTACATATTCCTCGTTTGATCAGGTAATTATTAATTGCAAGTAAATCTCTGAGGGAATAAAAAATCCTGCAAATTGTTTGGTGGAAGAGAATCTGTCTGCTGCTTGAGCCCCAGATTGCTTCAATAACAAAATATTGTATTCAACAAGAGTTAATAGTTGTTTTGTTTTGATATGACTCCCTGCTCAGGGCGCCATTCTTTAGGGGATGACATGAGCACTTAGAAAAAATTTAATGTCAAGTCACATCAAGAGCTTTTTAGGGCTTATACAAGAGTGGAAGCTGCAAAGGTGTGTCTATATCCTTCAATCATCTCAATTTCAAGATGTGAAACTATAAGCTTAGACTGAAATCCTAACTTGTCTGTTTATTTATGGTCTAATTTGGCAAGAAACATCAATAACCCTTCATCAAAACCCTGCTTTGTTCAGTTCTCAAGAAAACATGTAATATCCAAGGAAGTTTTTTTGCACATTGTGTGATAAACATCATCATCAGACGTTCTTAGTCTTTGAAGATCTCATCTTTTTTTTTTCTTTTTGTTTTGACACAGGAGTTGTGTTTTTGAAGACCGTCCAGCTCAGCTGCCTGTGGTGTTGATGATTTTACATTGCAAGCCGCTGCAATTTAGTGCCTTTCAGTGAAGAATTCATTTCATGTGGGGAAACTAAGTCTGACACATTTCCACCCTCACATAAACACAACAGAAAGGAGCCCATGTCACACAAAGCATCGTTTTAGAAACATCAAAAATACTTAGCATGATCTGTGAGACAAACGTCTGCAACACTGAGACAGTAAAGCGAGACAAAGGAAATATTTGACAACGGTCTCCTTCTATAAATGTTGAGATATAATGCTGATCTTACACCTATGTGCGACAACACATGTCCCAGAGCAGAACAAACATACATTTTATTTTTTTGAACGCAATATTCAATGCTCTTCCCGTTGCTGTAAAACATCAGTTGTGTTTTCTGGCAGAATGAAAAACGGTTTCATTTATTCGAGGTCAAAAACCTTTGTCTTACTTTTTCCTTGACTTCCTTCTTCTGTCAACTGATGTCAAAGTTCCTCCTTTTAGGATATTGTTACATTTTTATCCAAAACCATGACGCTCAGTTTAAAATAAGGCAACACCTTTCACATAGTGTCAATAACCCAAAATAGCACTTCCTCATTACATTTACAAGCACTTTTTGTAAAATTTCTCAGTTATTAATCAGACAAGTGGGAGGCATTTTTGCGTAAGACAGTTTATAGGGGAAAAATAACTCACAATATTTAGCTTTTGACATTTCTAATGTAACCACCACTTTCTTTATTGGATTAAAAATAAAGGCATGTTTGTACTTGCTATGAAGTCATAGATGTGTCCCAGTGACGTTTCTTGTGACAACAGAAGTCAGTCAGTTATGAGATGTTTAAGGATAACAAACATCTGAAGGGTAGGGCCTGATATTTTGGAATATAAAGTTTCTGAATGGTGGTGGTGATGACTGGTCAATATCTTTCTGGACGAGTAAAAATATAAAACTTTGAATCCAACATTTATATTTTACCTCTTTCTCTAGTGTGTATTTGCTGGCACTTGAATGATGAAACAAGGCTTTAAGTCAACAAGACCTCTGATGAAGCATATGTAATTTGAGCATCAACTCAGTCTGCCGGAGTTTGTTTGAACACAACAGAAACAAAATGTTCTATGCTCTCCGCACACAACCCCACTAATAAATGTACATAGATGGTTTTCCAAGTGTAGAAATAATCTGATAACTTCTTCTCATCACATGCTACGTTAGGCACTCTGTCTGCATTGATAAAAATTATCTCACCTCAGCATGCTGTTTGCTTAAAAGCGGTTCACTCCGCAGGAAAGTGACAAACCTTTGTAATAATTGAAAAAAATAAATATTTGACCACTTGGGGGCACTCATAGACTGACCGTAGTGCATCGAACCACATAGTCAGGTGATCACAGAAATAAGACAAACACAACATGGGGACATAAAAATTTTCTTTTTGTAAATTTTATAGATCTGTGTGTGTGTGCGTGTGTGCGTGTGTGCGTGTGTGTGTGTGTGTGTGTTCGGACTATTCGGAACAAGGACGCATAAAACAAAATTTACTGGATAGGTAATTTGACTCTCATAAAAACATTTTGAGATTTGCCAGCATAAAAGGAAAGATAAAATTCAATGACAATAGTTTCGTCTAATCTCCTTCTACTATCTTCTGTTTCTTTGAAGGCGTTCCTCCAAATTAATTTTAAAAAAACATTCCCATGACTGTGTAACATGCAGAGAAACAAGTCTGAGTATGCCCATCCACAGCATAATTGTTCATTGCATCAAGCTTGGTTGCGGCTTGAAGCTCCTATCCAGACACATTCCAGCGAAGTAAGACCGCAGGTACGAGAGTGTTGAATAGAGAAGACAGGAGTAAAGGGATGAGAAAGAAAGGCAGGGACCAACTGGAGAGGAAGAGGGAAAAAATGATGCAAAAAAGAAAGAAGATAAAAGCACTTTATTAAGGAGAACATGGCGGTCCAACACTACTGGCTGATGCTGCTGTTGGTCAGCTGCCATGAATGGATTGCAGGTAGGGAATGTAGAGATTTGTGTGTTTGTCTGATTGAGGGTTTCACCTCACACTTTATCTTGAATAAGTGAAGTTGTTACTTGCGTCCATCTGCCTCTGTTTGTGTCCATTGTGAAATTATTGTTTTTGCGGCAACTCTTGCTGACTGGCCTCTTCTGGCCCTGGACTTGTCGCAACGCGTCCTTGCAGGAATGCAGGAAGAAAAAAAAACACAGAAACACATGCAAAACCTGTCAACAGCGCAGACGGTGCTTAACCAGCTTAGCTAGGATCCATGGCGTGTGCACACTTACTTAACGATTTGTTGTAAGAATACCTCCAATAAGCCACCACCATAACAACACGGAGAGGAGCGTACCAACTATTTTGAGCGTACCAGACAGATTTGACTAAAAACAAATCTGTCTGGGAGATTAGTTTCAAGACTGACATAAATATTATTTTCCAAAAAGTTTCCAGCTTGATGATACATGTAAATTCAGATTTCTTTTCTTCCTATTTTTCCCTCCAGGTGTTGGGATCAGTCCTTTTATAAAGCATTATGAAGTCTTATCGTATGACAGAGGAGATCTCCACAGGAAGCACTTAAGAGCCAGGAGAGCTACGCAGCCTCAGGGATATACACTGGATTTGGATTTTACCGCTTTCAATCGGTAAATCTCCATTTAATTTTACTTTATTTTTTTATTTGTTATTTCATCTGGGCTGCACGGTGGTGCAGTCAGTATCACTTTTGCCTTGCAGAAAGGAGGTCCTTCTGCATGGAGTTCCCATCAGCTCCCCATCCATGGTCTTCTCTCCAGATACTCCCACAATCCAAAAACGTTACTGTTGGGTTAATGTGTCTCTCCATTCAGTACGACTGTGTGTGGACGGTGGTGTGTCCTGTGTGTCTCAACCAGGAGACCCTATGGATAGAGGCAGAGGGAGAACTTTAGTTTTCAATGGCATTGAGGCACATCCTATACACCAGAACACAGAGAGACTTAACAATTGAAGATCAAGACAAAACCACTTTCAGTGATTAAGATTAGTCACTGAAAACTGAATCTGACAATGAAACCTATTGATATAAACAAAGTTCAAAGCTTTGTTGCAACACATTCCAGATGTGAGTTGCATAAAGGAAACTTTCCTGCTCTGTCTGAAGTTTTGGGATTTTGTACGATGAGCCAAGATTTTGAATGACTAAAATGGCAACTAACATCCAGGAAAGCATCTCTTTAGGATCTTGCTCTGAAAAAGAAGACAAAGTAAACAGTCTACATTTTTTTTTACATCAACAGATGCAATTATTATTATTATTTTCCCTTTTTTCCCAACTGCTCACCGATTTGCATCCTTGACGTTGCTACAAGGCTTTGACCACATCTGCGAACCTTTCGTGTTTTTGTTGTTATCAGAGCGTTCCGCCTGCTTTTGAAGCAGGATTCTGCCGGGTTTTCCGAAGAATTCACGCTGGTCGATGAAAAAGGCCCGACATCAGTCGATCTGTCCCACTTATACTCAGGAACAATTGAAGGTTAGTCGGATATGAAGCCTGCAAAATGTTTACCTGACCCTAAATGCAGGACAGTTCACATGAAGGACTCAATTCTTTTTCTAATGGATGTAATTTTCAGCAGCTGCTGCACAAATGTGAAGTGGAAATGAAGAAAGTAACAGGAGAAATATTTGAATCACAAATGTTCTTGGTCCTGTGATCAGACCAGAGAGAGACATTAAAGTCAGTGGCACTGAGTTGATGCTTAATGCAGTCCTCCTCCACTGAACTCATTTTATTGCTTTGATGAAAGATCTGGTTGCAGAAGTTAACAGTTACTTACTAACATAAAGTACGCAATACATACAAAGTCCTATCTCAACTATTTGCTTTGTGAAATTAAACTCATGAAATCAGCCTACATGTCTGCTACCTCTCACCATTTCTCTGATGCTGCCTTGTTATCGCCCGTTACTCTGTCTTACAGGCGAGTATGGGTCATCCTGCCACGGCTCTGTATTACAGGGACAGTTTGAGGGAACCATCCACACAGAGAGTGGCACTTACCACATAGAGCCTCTGCACAGATATGACAGCCTGACAGATCACCACTCCATCATCTACCATGAAGAGGATTTAGGTAAGGCTGATTTTATTCAAGCATAAATCGTTTAAAGATGCTTCAGGCTCCAAATGGCTCTGCAGCGTCGATCACTCAGCATCCAGGACTGATCAATGTGTATCTGGAGGGAGAATGTGTCCAAATGACGCCCAAGCTGCTGTCCTGTCCCATCTGCAGATGATGGGAAAGTGTGCAAAGAGAAACTCTTTGCTACATTAAACGTAATTTATGATCTGCTGCATTCTTCACTGTCTCATTGGGAAAAAAATAAGCAGACCAAAGCACATTTTCCCCACGCTATGCGAGATCTTTTAATGTTTTGACCTTTTGTGAGCTCTTCATCTTGTTTTCTCAGAATCTTATTTGACACATTGTGTAAAATGGTGAATATTGATTTAGCTCTTGGTTTAGTGCTTGCATCCTCTAGCTCCAGTTCAACTCGCGCTACTAGAGGTCAGTGAACTGGGAAGTATGAGGAGCTACAGAGTGTCAACAGTGCCTGTGGAGGGCTCTGAATGGGTTTTGAGGTTCTCTCCAACTTGGACGCCAGCCAAAGAAAAGATAAACTGTAAATGTTGGGATTATTGAATGAGGTGGAGGCTATGAGATTTCAGAAGTAGTTATAAAGAGGAAGAAGGAACAATATGTATAATGTGAGTTGATAAAAGCAACATGAGAAGAAGGACACAAGTAGCGCTTCTTCAGGGTTTCACAGCCTTAGAGACAGTTTCCACAACAAACTGAAATTAAATCCAACTTTCAGTTGTTCTCGTGATTTATCCGTATGAAAACAATTAGGAATCATCAAAATGTAAAAAGTGCATGTCTGCTTGAACGTGCGTGCGATTCTTTTGGCTGCATGATTGCGTTAGCATAACCTGAGCTCTATGAAAGCATTTTACTGGAAACGCAGTGCGGACCGTGCCAGAACTCCCCCTTCCCCCCAAACTCCCACGGTTGTTCCTCAATCTACTCTGCATCTGCCTTCCTCTCTACCCGTACCACAACGGCTTCACGCCAGGTGTAGTAAAACCCAGCTTTGGTTCATCGGCGGCATCCCCTTCCCTCAGACCCAGGCCGGCATATCTGCAGGAAACTGGGAAAGATTGACCATGTGATACTACAGCAGACAATCAGGGCCTCCACAGAGAACGCTTGATTAGGACTTCAGGTGGTGACATAATGTGTGCTTTTTTTCCTTCCTGCGGTTGTCGTCTGGAGCCCTCGGTTTTGATTGAGGAACTTTTGTTCTCCAGAGGGAGGCTGGATGTCATGCAGTTCATTAAACGGCTGCAGCAAAAGTATCCTGATACCTGGACAGATTGTTTTAGTGTGAATTCATAATCGACATTTAAAAAAAGCTAGTAACCACGAGGGTACAGTTAGAGGAACCACATACGTAATTTAAGCAGGAAGATGTGTTTTTTTGAAGTTATTATCCAAAAAACCAAATAGAGATTAAGCAGGCCGTTAACTGAAACCTGTTCTTCCTACATTTGGTGGCAAAATTCCTAAAGTCCAGCAACGTTTACTGGGTTCATACAGATCGCCTTTGCTGATTTAAAAACATATTTTTATTGCTCTTTCTCTGACTCAATTAGCCTCTCTTTTAGATATTTTAGACATTTATTATGACCACAAAGAGTCCTGTTGATCATCTCGGTAAAGAATCCTCTGATATAATGTCTTGGGATTAATTGTGTTGAAAATAGTGAATCTAGAATAAATGAGAGCAGAAGTCAAAGATACAAAGTCTCTGATTAATCAAATATCATCAATGTTTTGTCACAACATGAAGGAGACGACAGTATTGCAGTTTGACCACAGACATTAACGAGTCTTTCTCCTTCATGCTTATGGTGATGTTACACAAAAGGGATCAAAAATTTGCTTTTGATCAGTGAAGTTTTAATCCCTTGCAGTTTTCCCTGTTGAACATAAACATATAGAGAGAGGCTACATGCTTGACTCTGCGCTTAAAATCTCAAAGTGAAGCTGAAGTGACAAATAAAGATTGTTTCCAAATTCTTCAACTTTATTTTGAATCTGTGCCTACACAGTTGAAACTTTAACACAATGTGTGATTGAACAGGGAAATGAGCCCCAAATAAATAGCTTTTAAGCTTCTGGTTCCAACCTTAGCTATTTGAAAAAAATATGCAGAACTGCTTTAAAAATGAGCTGCATGCCATAAATTTAACTTGTTAAAATAAGTTATATAGTTTCAAATGAGATAAAAGATCAAATATGCGAGAAGATTGTGCCCCGTTTGGCAATGAGAGGATTAAAGCAAATCCACATTTATGCACCAATTTTGTAAGGGGAAATAATTCATTTCATAATCAATTAATCTAAAAAGTGGCTTAAATAATTCATTAAAACACAAAATTAAAGGGGACATGGTGTACAGGTTTGTGAATAGAGCTGTAGTCGTTAAGCTGCTGCTTTTGCATTTCAAAATAAAACCGATTTTTTAAATAGCTTGTAAATAAACAAATAAAACAAATGCTTTTATCCAACTCATTACTAACCTGTCAGTTCTTTATTTTAACAGCTGTGCCAAGACTTTTCACCTTCCTATTCCTCAACGCCATTTGCTATTCACTGCTTGAGAAATGGTTCAGACGTCGCTGCCCTCTCTGTGTTGTAAGAACAAGGATCTTATCAGCGTTTCTGGAGTTTTTTCCGACACTCTGCCAGACATTGGCAAGACAGGGAAATCACACTCTGAGAGTTGAAGGATATGCAGGCCTGCTGTTGAACAAACTGGAAGGCAGCTTTAGGAAATCTCCACACTACGACTCAGCCAACATCTATAAAATTTGCTTATTTAATTTTTTAACCATCATGGTGAATTTGTGTTTATCAGAAAAAATATATATATATTAATTTCAGACAGAAAGCAGTGTCTTAGACAGAAACTTGTTTTCCTAAAAATCAGGGTGCTTATGTTGGTAGTAATGAAGTATATGTGGATCAAATGATGGGTCATTTAAACGGTTATCCAGACTTATTAAATAAACCCCTTTCTCCAACAAGGAAAAGTTTTCTTGCTTTTTTTTTATCAGCATTGAATAACCCTTAAATATTGCATAAGAGTGTTAATTCCTGTTTTTTGCTGAATGCTTTGGTGAGGCATTCCTCAGATGTCACGGCCAAAGTTGTCTTGAGACTTGAGGTTTTGGTATCAGCTTTCTGCACCACGCTGCTCAGCAGGAACCGTTTCCAGCAGCTGCTGCAAACACGACTCCGGAGGCTCAAATGTGGCTAATTCCTCATGTGAGAGAAATCCTTTTTCTTTTATATTTCAAAGAAACAAGTGGACTCCTTAATTAATCTCAGATTAGCGTCTGCAGTCGGCCCGGCCAGGTTTGGACAAGCTTCCTTGCTTTTCAGAGATCACATATCTGATTTATTTGAAAGTGTTTGGCTTCGCAAGACAAACATTTTCCTGATGCATGGAAAAGAGGGGAGGACATGCTGACAAAAAGAGAGTATGAAAGTGGACATGAAGAAAGATCTGGAAGCAATTCTGTGTCGACACCCAGCGCTTAGGGCCTCCACATCCAGCCCCCTCCCCCACTCGGGCCATACATAGACCTTACGGTGAGGTTTGTGGTTGGCTGAGGGATTTCAGGAGGATGGCGTGATTCAGTCATGTGTTGCCTCGTTTTATGCTCAATATATCGGGCCGGGAAGACTGAACTGACTCTACAAACTCTTTGCATTAAACCTTAAAGCTTCTTCAAGTCTGATTTATTCCAGCTTGAATGCGTTCAACAATGTTACACTTAAATTATTAATTTCCTCTAAGTTGCTGCACGTGCAGATTCCTCTCAGACGTTGAACATAACCCCGATAAACTCTGTTACAAAATCATTTGACTTCTTGCACTTTTGTGAAATCTTTCTTCGGGACATGTCTCTTCAGACTCCAGTCTTATCGCGGTTGCATCAGTTTTAAATGAAACAAGTCTCCAGAGTGTTGCAGTAGTGCGTCTCCACAGCGGGATCTGTCAGAGCCGCCGCTTCAGTCTGCCGTGCGGATTTCATAATGCTGGAGTTCACTTTTTGACCGTCTGAGAGTGTGGGGATCAAGGTGTCTCCTCTCAAAGGGTCTCACCTTTACCCAGTTGCCCTTATTGTGTCAGTTCTGTACGTTCACCTTCGGCGTTTTTAAGTGCTCGTCGCACTTTATGCATCCTCTGTTTTAACATGTAAAGTGGATTTATTGGCTAGTTATCGATCATGCTAAATCTCAAAGGTAATCTGTTGGATTGAGAAGTAAGCTAATGAAAATAATTTTTATATCCATATAATCAATATTACAAAAATGACATTTTGGAATTCACTCATTTGCTTCAAATTCAGTGTCTCCATCTTAACTAGTTGTTGCACAGATTTGGACAGCAGCATCGCAGACTAAGAGACTTTTAGCCACTTCCCTCCCCGGTAGCAGCTTGCCCCGGAGCTGACATCAAAACAGTATGTCGATTTATTAAACAAGATACTTTGTGACCTCTTTGGTCAAAGAAAAACGAAACCAAAAGGATGCTGATGATCTCGGATGCTGGCTCAGTGTTTTATTGGCTGCTGGGGTCGTGGCGAACAAAGCCAGTAACGTCTACGGTTTGTTCACAGCCAGGCATCTTAAAGGCTGACATGTTTATGAGAAATTTAAAAAGTTCAGTGAAACTCCAGCTTCACCGTCAATCAAACATGGACGTTGCTTATAATTCTGCATATCTTTTTATTTAGCTTTGCCTTTATAAGGGTGAGAGAGGGAATCTAAATGGGGCATTAGGTAGCAGGAAAAATAGATAACTGTCTGCTTGAGGACCTAAGATTTACAACCACTCAGAGTGAAAAGAAATCTTTCTTGGCAACGGCTCTGTGGACGTTTTGGACTGTGCTGAGGCTACTCGCTACCTTCAGTGTACTTTTCATGCAGACACAGACTGTAGAAAAGAAGAAGCTGGTTGTAGATAAAATACCATCCATTCTTCTGCTTTTGTTAAGCCAAGAGGGAAAGTCTTGGAAGGTATAAAATATGAATTTTTCCCAATAAAACTCTCAGTTGCTTCTGTGGAATGTCGAGTGATTTTGAGTCTGAATGAAAAGGGGAATCGCTCCAGTGAAGCATTTTTGAAGGTCACCCGCTAGCTGCACGTGCCTGTAAAAACCAAATGCAAGCAAAGTTTATTTATTTATGTTTTTCCAGAGCTGTACCTCGTGTGACCCTGCTATCTTCTTTCTGGCACAGTAAGCTTGAAATTTCGTTCTTTTGGTCACTGACCAAAAGAACTGTGACCCCACAGAGTTTGTGTTGAATGTAATTCTAGTTTGGCTCCGGCATTCCAATGCTTTGGTTTTAATTCACTGTGATGCTTATATCTTCAGCTTTCTTTGCACTAAATGTAACTTTTCCTGTCAAAGTGAACTTGTCTTTAGAACTTTCCTGATCTCGGATGACAAGAACTTCAAATTTATCTAAAGAAACGGTAACCCCAGACTATGATGCTGTCACCGCCACACTTTCTGGTGTTTCATCAGACGATGATTCCTTCCACAAGGATTTTGGATATTTTATCCAGGCTTGGACACACTCTTTGGAAGAAAAGGTTTCTGTTTTAAAATCCTGCTTCCTGTTCCAGACATATGGAGAACACAAGAAGCTTTTAATAAGTAAAACACAACCAGTATTTCCTGCAGCTGCTTCAGCTTTTGTTTTTGATCTCTTGGCAGCTTCATTGACCAGTTTATATACTTTTTTTTTTCTTTTTTTTGGTTAGTTTTAGAAAAAACATTCAGATCCTGGGTTTTAATCCCGGCCCGAGGTCTTTCTGCTCAGACTTTGTATTTTCTCCCAGTGCGTTTTTGGGTTCTCTCTGGTTACTCCTACAGTCTAAAAACATGACTGTTAGCTTAATTGGTTCCTTTAAATATTTTAATCCACTGCACATAAACTTGTTTTTCAGCAATGAGTGTTGTACATAAATGATCTGATATAAACTTGAAAATAAATAATGTTTACATAATCCTAACCTGAAAGTAAAGATGCCGAAAGGCTGACAGAAATTGAAAAAAATATTTACAGCATATTTTAATACAAATAAGCCTGTAGCTGTGAAAGACAAGATCATATTGTGTGTCTATGCTCTTATTCATAGTTTTATTTCTTTATGTTTTTTCTCCACGAAATGAACAGTTTTCGCTGCACTAACATCTTGTTGGATCTCTGCTCATGTATTTGTCATGGTTTTGTGAACGCTAACTCAAAGAATATGTTCAGGGTCTCCTTCCAGGCTGTTTACTTTACTGTTCTGGCATATTTGTGAGAAGAATGAGGAGAGGAAATATTTCCAAATGCGTGCAATTTTGTGTGCAACTTTAAACATCTGCGCTTTGTTTCGTCCAGTTCTTCCACATGCGATGCCCCGCTCTGGTGGATTCTGTAATGCAGATCGTCTTAACGCCCTCGCTGGAAACCTCAACCAGGTACAAAGTGGATCTCTCTGTGTTTTCTCTGTTTCATCACTGACGAGAGTTCCTTCTTCAAAGCTATTAATACACAAACAAACAAAAAAAACTGTCAACTCATTGATGAATAATGGAGGAAATTCACTTGTGTGTCAGATTCATCATTTGCACCCACGATTTATGCACACATCCATTCATTCGGTCACATTTATTACCCTCGTTGAGTCACCGGGAACAAAATGTGGGTAGTAGCTGCAGCAGGATGTTGTGACAGAGTCACAATAGCGTGTGAGATACAAAACAGAAACCTGGCTCCTTGCAGACAACCTTGACGATGTTGCAAGACGTTAAAAACAACTCCAAAAACATCTGCCACACGCATTGGGCAAATATTCCCCTTGGGTTCACTCCTAATCATTAACCTTTGACCAACAGAGGAGGGGGGCCTCGACGTCTATTGTGAAAAGTGGATGTTGAGACTTTGCTGTGGATCCATTTTTAACTACATGCCTGCTGAGGAAGATCATTTCCCCTGTTTGGTTATGAAATGCCCTGAGCAGATGTTTTTTGTTGTTTTTTTTTACTTTTACTTGATTACACTCCAAGAGGTGCACATACTGACGCTGTCAGTATTTATCTTAGAACAGGCAAAGGTTTTGATTTCTTTTGATCTGAAGAGTAGTCTGGGGTTTTGCTGCAGAAATAGTATTTCTATTACTTGAATCTGAGCAGAAACCAAAGCTGCATCGTCTTACAATGTCTAAATGTAGACCCAAACAAATGGTTGTGGTTCTTTATGTTGTTCCTTTTTATCCCACATGAGGCACCAGTGAGCCGTTCCAGGAGAAAAGTTGACGACTCGAAGACCAGCTGCCTGCTCCACCTCCACGCCGACCACTTCTACTACAAGAAGTTCAAGTCCGTTGAAGCTGTTGTGGCTCAGGTCAAATTTCTTAATATCACATTTTGTATGTAGCCGAAAATTAAATGTTCCAGTTTTAGATATACAACGGTTCAACATGTGGTCAAAAGCGCACCAGGACTCAACTTGAAAAGACTTCCCATGTTCTTGTAGAGTTAAATAGAGCTCACAAAATGAAACTGGATGTTTTAATTATTTATAAAAAGGGAAAAAAAATCACATTTTGCACATTTTTGCACTTCCTTTTAGGACTCTTCTGCTTCTACAAACAGCCCGAGGAAGTAAAACCCACTCAGCCGTTTTTTTGGCAATAAGTTGATTTTTGCTAAACCTCCGTAGTATAACGTCACAAATCAGCAGGCACTGCCCCTCACCCAGCAACCCAAGCAAAGCTCCAGATCATTTATGGCTTCTGGAAAAAACAAGTATTTTGTTCTTGACTTACAATCCAGAAATCATTTGCTGCATTCTTGTTGGGTGTGCAGAAGGCTCCGCTTCTGCTTTTCAAAGATGTATGGTTGTATGGATGTATGGAGTTGGGTTGCGTGGTCAGCGCAACCTAACTTTAAATATTTAAAAGATAAATATACATATATAAAAAATGTATTGCCAAAATTAGGTATTTCCATAATGAAGCTAAACTTTTATTAGACAAAGGTTACAATAGTAACATTAAAGTTATATGTTTTGGGGAAAATCTACACCACACCAATGGTAAAGTGAATGTTGAATGAAGCAGACATTTATTGCTATCTAAATTTTAATCTGAATCAGGGTCGTTCTCTTGAAACCTCAACAGTTTATCAAATACGTCATTTTTGATACGGTGTGTTGCAGTGAAAGCGGTCAGAGAGTGAGTCAGGTGTCGGCTGTTTTCTGTGATCAGACTGAGGGCTTCCTCCTGACGCTTTCATCAGCTCATCGTGTCGTCTTTGCATTCTTTCCACTTTACTTTTGTTGTTGTTGTTGTTGTTGGTTCAGAGCCAGACTCCTGTTGGGCAGGACTGAAGAGTGTTAGGTAACCATGATGGAGTATAAATAAACAAGCTGCCGTTTTCAGTTTCTACTGACCTGCTTGCAGGTGCCGATCTATAAAGTGGTGGAAATTTCCAAGCAGACTCTCCTATTCTCACATATCCTTCTTGCAAAGAGACAAACCTTTGCTTATGACATGTTTGCATGTGCATCTAGTGGACGACGTGCACCAGCCAGACTGAACATGCTCAGCTGATAACCTTTCTTTAGGAATTACATAAAGAGGTCTGTTTTATGACCCTAGAGTGATTATGCTGTCTTTAAATAACTAATGAAGAGGTCCGTAAGATAAGCAAAATATCTTTTAGGAAGCATCAAAAGTCTCATGTCCTCCATCTTTGCTCTTGGAACGATCCATCCTGCTGCTTCTGTCAATCTGTGTAAACATCTGGGACTGTAATGTAAAGATTTTTGCCATTAAAAAAAAGAGAGAAAATTTAAGCAGTTGTTAAAAGTGTGAAAATAAGAGATGCAAAAAAAAATTGCAAATTGATACTTCTGAACAAGAAACTATCTGCACAACATTCACATAAATCAAAAAAAAGTAAAATTGGCTCTTGGAGTCGTTGTAGATCAGGGAGTTGATTAATTCTTTCAGTGGACATATTACTATGCAATAGATAATTGGATAATAATACAATTCCCTAAATACTTCATGTGTTTAAGTGCATGAAGTACTATAATCTATTATTAGTGAGTTTGGCTAGTAGCAGTTAGCTTATTGCTATTAGCATGTGAGTAAAGTTTTCCCACTTACAATTGGAACATATTTAAGGTCGTTTTGATATCAGTCAATATCTAATTAGTATCAAAGAGGTTCTTGGAACATTATTCAGTTTTGGATCTAAAATCCAGAGGGTAACTTACTGTTGACTTGTTTTCTGCAGGTTGCCTCTTATATGCGAGCCGTGAACAACATCTACAACAAGGTTGACTTTGATGGAATCAAGCTGATCAACTTTAAAGTCAAATCCCTCAGAGTAAGTTGGAGAGTTTTCTGTAATTTTGTAGAGTTTGAACTCCAAAGAACTACTGTAACATGATTTACTGTCACATACATTTCTAATTCTAACATGTCAAAGTTATTTATGATGCGCATTTAAATTTAATTACAACACAAAAGTACATTTTGAGGGACATTCTCTCAGAAGTGCTTTCAGTGATTGGTACTTCTTGTCCTTCCCTGTACAATGAATTTACTGTCTTTGTCTCTCCAGGTGATGATGACAGAGAATAAGACGGATCCTCTGCATCCTCTGTTTATCGGACCGGAGAAATTGTTGAGTCTTTTCTCCGAGAAAAACTGGGGAAACTTCTGCCTGGCCTACATGCTCACTAACCGAGACTATAGCGGAGTGCTGGGGCTCGCCTGGGAGGGCAAGACCGGTAAGCTGCAAAAGTAGCACAAAGAGTCAGGAACTGTCTGAAACACTAAAAATAACATTTGTGTTTTGGTTATATGATGTGGAGAGAGAGAAAAAAAAAAAAATACGAGGCAAGTCTGCCACTCTGCTGTGTAGGCGCATATAAAAATGTACTTTTCTCAAGAGAGATTTAACACAACAGACTGCTTGGATAACAAGCAAAGTCATTCACATGAGCTGGCTCTTTAGCATGACTTTGGCCTCATGTTTCAACCCCTACAGTATGATAAAATTAATGCAATAGGACACTTCCTCTGCTCTTTTAGTTATAAACAATGATTAATTGTTACTTTTATACTATAGTTACTATTAGGGTTGTTTTCATCTCAGATTGATTAAACTATTTCAAGAAGGATGTTTCCTGATCAACTGTCTAAATGGATTAATAATACATTAACTTGTGGCCATATTTTATGCATTTTCGCGAAACTATTCATAGTTCAAATACACAATATTTTAAAACATGATGTCCCAGACAATAACACAGGGTCCTCCCTCATGACATAACATTATATTGGGTTAAAATTAAAAAGACAACACCTAAACCGCTCTCAGTCCAGACCAGCGACTCAGCATAAAAGCATTTTATAATTTAATTATAAGAAGTTGAATCACGATTTATTGTGGGTTTGAGAAGAGACACATCAAACCACAGACGCACTTGCATGACATTAGTTCCCGAACACGATGTTCTGGGCTTTTATGCACATAAAAATAAGCTTTGTGTTGAAGCGCGCACTTTATTTAGTTGATGTGAGGACAAAACCGACATCCACTTGTGAAAGTTCATTAACAAGTTTGTTTAGGCAATGTTGTTAACGGTGCTTTATTTACTGACAAAATCCTTTAGCTTTTTCAGCAGGTGTTCAGCTCTTGAGCAGCCACAGAAAAAAAGGATGGATGGAATATATATCACTTTTATCAAAAACACATGGTGTTTTGATAACATAAAAAACTGTGTCAAGACCTCGAGCCAGAGCACACAGAAATGTGAGACAAAAATAACACTCTGAATTTTAAGCTTAATAAAGTGAATCATATCTTTCTGTTGTGCTTCTCTGTGGGAATCTCAGTGTGAGTCTGTGCAGATCTCTAAAATCACATCATTATCTCTGACTTACAGGCTCATCTCAGGAAATTGTTGTGGGTTTTTCTTCTAACATTCGTCGTTTTTCAGTCGGTCAGTCACTTACTTGAAGCAGAAATCATCATTGCACTTATGTGTGAAACAAATCTTTTAATTAATTTGGAAAAGTTTCAATGTGAAGTTAACAAGGCCATATTTGTTTCTCTGTGGCAAAACACACGTCGCATTTTAATCCTGCTGCTGGAGAGATTTTCACTCAAAAACCAGCAAACACAACGTGAGCCGACAATTAGCACTCCTGTTGCGATTTGCATGAAAATCATTTAGCCGTTTCTGTTTCCATCCGCAGAAATTTCTTATTATTTGTTAAAGTTAGATTTTGTTTACTTAGAGTTAAGACCAGAGTCAGTAAAGGTCAGCTAATATAAGACAAACAGTTTTCCAGAGTAGCGTTGACATCATTGTCAAATGAACTCCCAGTTCCCCAAATGTACCTGCAAGAGCTCAAAGAGTTCAGGAACCCAAACACGTAAAGTGAACAAAAACAAGTATGAGGCAATCCCAGTAAGATCAGCCAGCTCTGCAGAGGGGGCTCTCTGCATGTGTTTGTGCGTGTGTGTGTGTGTGTGTGTG
>NW_006800446.1:234711-236794 GCF_000485575.1 Poecilia formosa | reverse complement strand
GAGGTCCTTCCTCCTTGTCTTTCACTGTCTTTATCTCACATGCAGCTCTCTATTGGTCAAACTGGGGGGCGTGGAAGCAGCAGACCACCACAGGGACATGTGACCAGGGTTCAGCAAACCTCTGTTACACACACGCACGCACACACACACACACGCACACACACACGCACACATGATCGTCATATGGAGCTTGTAGGCCTCTTACTGAGGATTGATGGCTGCATTCCACAGTGCGGTTGCCATGGAGACGTCTCACATGGTGGGCACGCACCTACACACACAGTGAACGTGTTACTTGAAGTGTTGTGACTTTTCAGCCTCACATGAGTGGATTATGTCTGACCTTCGGAAACCAATACACCCACAGTCTGTGTCTTTACTCACTCTGGTTCGTTAGAGGTCTGCAGTAAAGAAAGGTCAAACCACAGGACCATAAACCCAAAGACCCCCAAAGTCCCCAGAAGCTTTCCTTTGAATATGTTTTACCTGGAGATCTCGGTGCACTGCTAAGATAGAAAAAAAAATTAAAAATGCATAAACAGAAAACTCAAAGCACACTTGGACAGATATCAGAATCAGGTTTTGCACACAAACGAGGAATTTCACTTTGGTTGCAGTTCGCTCTCACTGAAGACATCTTTAAGACAGCTGTATAAAAATAATTGTTGGGAAGCATGTACAAATGCATTGTTTTTACAAGAGAGGAAGACAAGGTTGAACTGGAAAAAAAATCTGCCCAAACCAGTAGAGCAGAAATGCAGTTTGACTGAGATGACACTGCAACATGCATGTCAGATAAATATAAGAAAAAAATTACATTCTTTCTGAATTCATGATTCAGTACAGAGGCTGAATCATGTCTTCATCTACCTGTATAGATGAAAATGGCATCATGATATTATGAAGTAACTTTCTGAGTGTTTCAGCTTCTGCCGTAATGTCACGCTATCTGGCGCTTAGAAAAAAATATATATTTTCTGGACATTTTTTCCTTTCACTCCTTCTGTAGCGCTGCATCTCTGAAGAGTGGGTGTGTGTTGGGATCGAATGGGTTAAATTTACAGAGATCCCTTATGTCCCTGTCTTACTTTATTTATTTATTTACTTATTGATTTATGTATCAACAAACCAAATGGTAATTCAGTTCCAATGCCTGAGTGCTCCAATGTATTGGTCAAGTTATCACAATAGTTCCAGCCATCAGTATTGTTAATATTTACATATATTGAGGATGTTTAGGATAAATAATTTAATAGTATAATGAAACATTAAGTCATATTATTATTGAGTGCTAGCTGTCTTTTTTTGTGTTGCGGTGTTGCAGGCCTCCCGTTTTTTGACGTCTGATGAATATCAGAAAAATCATTGTAAGGAAATTTCAGACGCCTTAGTTTAATTTAGTTTAATGGCATTTGAACTAAATTCAGATAGGAAATAGTGTGACAGGTGTAATAAACAGAAGCGAGTTCACACTTCAACCCGAAACACCAAACAGCGCCACAGCATTAACGCTACATACAGTTCATATGTGTGAGAGGAATTCATAAAAAAACCCACACAATTTATTCACACAAACATCGTTCCAAGTTAAGAGACAGCTTTCGAGTTCAACCATCTTCTCTGGCTGCACAGTAATATGCCACTCTTTGTAATTTGGGACCAGCACAGATCAACATGCACGTTTGACCTTGAAACTATTTGTGAGTGTTTACAGAGTGAGTTGGAAGCTTTGTCTTCAGTTTCCTGTTCACATATGTACTGCACAGCAGAAGTTTTTCCTCGTCATGTGCATTTTAACGACTTGAAGAACTCCATAATGTACAGGAAGCAAGGTGTGACGTAAAAACTATGCGGTGGATTCGCGTAAATTTGTTTACGGCCCGTAGAGAATGGCAGGCGTCTCTGGAAATAGCTGTTGAAGTGTTTGTTTTCAATACGCCTTGTCCAATCCAGCACAAGCGGCAACAACAGTCCTCCATTCCTTAGCGCAGTGGTTCCCAAACTTTTTCTCCTGGGCACCCCCAGCGGTTTCCAAACATTTTCTGGGCCCGCCCTATGATTACAAATAGTTGTCTGGTTGAAC
>NW_006800446.1:185690-234062 GCF_000485575.1 Poecilia formosa | reverse complement strand
CATCTCACCAAAGCCTCTCTCCTGGCATCATTAGGGACATGTGTGGATCATCAGTGAGCCGAATATTGGACTGAACAGAGGGCAAGGCCAGTGATTCACTTGTCCTCAACAGGATTGTTCTGTCTTCAATTTATTAGTTTGTTTTTTCCCAACAGCATTCAGAACTACAGAAGCCTTTCAGATGAGAGGTTAAATGTTTCAAGAAACACGAGAAAAGGTCCGGTTGCCTTCTACTTCAGCACTGGCAACGAGTCTGGCCTGAACTAACCTACCTTTTGTGGCTTATTACGAAATGAAACCATGATTTGTTTGTGGTTCAGTTATTGCAACATTGCCGAGATCAAACACACAAAGAGAAAGTTTCAAGTTGAGCAAGACCTGTGATGCATTCCAGACGGATTAGGTATTTTGTTTAAAACACTGGAAAGGTCAAATTAGCTTAACGAGAGGGTAGTTTAAATCCTTTTTAATTATTTTGCCGTGAAAAGGTCAGTGGACTGCAGAAACAAAGGAGGGCTGTGATGGGAAGCCACCGGATGCAGTTGCGTTATTTACAGTGTGACTTCCAGAGCAGAGCTGAGGTTTTCAAAATATGTTATGTTATCAGTAAGACGTTTTGCTTTGTCTGTTTTATTGTCAACCGTTTTGTTTATGGATTCCAACTTCCTCCACATGTGCCTGAGGAAGCGCTGCCATTGTTTGCACATATTAAACCATTTGAGTGCAAACTGTTTTATGTTTTACCACCTCTGCTAAAGTCTCACAGTGCATGTTCTCAACTGATAAGTGCAAGTGAAGCAGCTGACTGACTGTTTACCATCAGAGCTAATATTAGGGAGCTGAGATTTTGGCTCTTTTCTGTGACAAGGACAGAGAAACGGATGAAAATACGCTGCAGCCCCTCTCTGCCAGAGCAGCCAAAACCCACAGTATCTGCAACCAGAAGTCTCTTTCTAAGAATCCCAGTTCCTTGAATGCTCGATCCGGGGGGTGTTTCAGGGTCAAAAGTGGGATTTAAGTGAAACACACACTGATTTCTCACTAAATGTGACCAAAGGAGTCTCCCACGGATGCTTGGCTCTTGATGGGAAAGTAATGAAGCACTGTCTTGTTCTGTTAAGCTCCCAAAGCTCAACTGTTTGAGCACGACTTGATGCCAGGAGGCGTTCTTGTTGTCGACCTCTTCCACATCATAAACGGTAATCTTATTTCTATGACTTGCGATAAAGGAAAAAGGTTATTGTTTTTTTTTAACCTCTAATCATTTCTGTCTGTTCCTGAAGGTCGTTCTTCTTTCCGCTGTGGCCGGTAAAATAAAATAATCCATATACCTGCAACTGGTTCCCACACAGTAACACCTGGTGAACTCAGTTTCCTTTAAATACCTAAACACACTCCTCGCCATCATATTGACTGTAAACCACATTGTATAAGAGATCTGATGTTAAGCTCACGTGACCTCCGACCTGAAGCACACACAGGGGCTAAAATAAAAACAAACTTAATGTCATTACAAAAGACACATTTCTTTGGATTTCCATCAACCCACAGGAATAAAATCCCACAATTTGATGTATTTTGTGGATCTTAGAAACGTCCAACCTGACAGTGAGCTGAAATTAAATGACTCAGAGTGTCTGCTGCTGTGAATCTTATAGCTGGTCTTTTGACAATAATGTCACATGCCATCCATTGTTCCATGTGAATTTATCCAGCTGCTTGTAGTTGTAGGGAGGGCTTTTGAACCCATTGCATAACTCAAATAGAAGGAAGATGGGTGGCGGCAAACTGGGTCTGCATGTTTTAATGTACTGAGTTGTAGCCTGAAGCTCGGGGCCTGGAAGGATTTTAGCACAAGGATTGTTGGCTTAGGGTATTTCCAGAAGCACAAAAATAAGCACTTATCCAACAACTTTGCACCCTAAAGTGATTCTTTGCTGTGTCTTTACTGAATTTTAGTTTGCCTTAGAGTTTGCACTATCTGTGTATGCATGACTCTGCATATAGGTCTCCTCAAAACCTGAAAAACCCAAGATGTACTGTAGCTCTTAATTGTATCTTTAATTTTAACCATTAAATAGAGCTGGGGGGGGGGTTCCTCATTCATTATTGTATTCTGTATTCCTTCAACCTAGAAGTAAATCTGGACAAGTGTTTTAAATTAAATCTACTAGAGGCCCTCAATATAAACACATGTTATGTCTCTGCTTCTCCTTTTCTTCTTATTAGGTAACTGGGGAGGGATATGCTCCAAGTACACGGCGCTCCGTAACGGCGGCATGGCCACCCTGAACACAGGACTGATCACCATTCAGAACTACGGACAGTTCCTGCCTCCGCGACAGGTCCAGCTCACCTTTGCGCATGAACTGGGTCACAGCCTGGGCTCTCCGGTCAGTTCTGCCATCTCCCATTACACCCATCACCAGCCCAACACTCTGATATTTGGTTAATGAATCTGTTTGTTCACTGAGAATTTACCAACATGGATTATAACCAGGTGACTACACTCCATGCTTGATTTAATTTTAAAACTCTACCTGTTTTGCAACTTATTGCCTCGCTAGCCTCAGGTGTGTACACTGCGGCTGCACAATATCATTTATTATGCCATGAGAATATCAAGGTTATGTCCTTCTTTCCTCTCATTCTCATCTCAGTTTCCTAAACTCACCTTTCACATTTTGAGCCATGTCATCTGTGACCATTGTGAGCATTTGCTGCTGTTGTGTCCAGCCACGTAAAGCACAAGTTGATAACGCTTGGAATATGTTAGCCAGAAATAACGCCGCTAACGTGAAGATTGCACACATAATATCGCAGTGATGATGTACTTGCAATGTTTTGTGCAGCTGGTTTTATCTAAGTAAGTGAAGTGGTTTCATTTCTAAAAGCCTGATTTGTTTATCAGCACTTTAGGTTTATACCATAAACACTTTAAAACTTTAGCAAATACAAAACCAACTTACCTGTTTTAAATGTTATCCTAGACTTTTGTTACACATATAGTATGAAATGCATTTTTTTAAAATATTGTCACCTTCATGATTGACTTTCCTTAATCTGCAAATATTTGTTGCAAAAATAGTCAGTTTATTAATTGTTCTTAATCTTTTCTTAGTGATAGCATAAAAAGATTTATCCTAAAAAGTTTTTTTTAAATGCCTTCATTTAGTGTTTTCCATTGTTTTACTCATCCACTTTCATGGTTCATTATTCATAACTTTAACAGGGTTTTGTTTCTGCACACTTCACATGCCGTCTGTTTCTTTCTAGAGCTCTCCTTCCTCTCAGCCCAGATTTTGCATTATTAATGTGGCAACAATGCTCATTTAATATTAGATAAGATATAATTATGTGTCTCCCATGGGAGAAATATGTTTTAGGAGGATCTTTAATCTATCTGTAGAAAATCTGCAAGTGAAAAGAAAACCAATATTTATTTTTCATCCCTTTTCCATAACTTACAGTACCAAACATGCCTAAGTGGATCTGTGGTGAATGGGAGTAAAAACCCCACGACATAAAGCTCTTCCCTGAAGCTGTGGATTGTGTAATTAACACTCCTCAAAGTAAATGTTTCCATTAAACCTGCGTGCGTATTTGCAGAGCACTTGAACAAATTGTACCCGACCTGTTCACCGGAATAGACTTTAGAGACTTTGGCCTTTATTGATCGGATTGTCTGAAAGGGACACCAGATGAGCTTTGATGTCGCTTACATACACTGATTATTAAATCGCTTTAAGAGCCTGCTGTCATTTTCCTCATGCAGCACATTTACTCTTTGCTAAAGTAAAAGCTGGTTGCACATAAATGTTCTGCCTTACACACCATCAAGTCAGCAAACTTAATCTTTCCAAACACAGATAAAAATAGCATTCAGGAGATTTAAAAACACATTTGCCAGGAGGGAATCACTAGGATCCTGATAAAACATTTTAAATATATATATTTTAAATATATACTACTGCTACTATTACTTTTATATTTATTTATTTATTTATTTATTTATTTATTTATTTATTTATTTATTTATTTATTTATTTATTTATTGGTGGACCTCTGGTTTTAACTGTACCCAGAGAAACAGGAAGTGATAGATTGTAAATTAAAATTTCAGATCAATTTTTATTAACTCAAAGTGAAATACAGATAAAATATGCTACACTATATATTTTTAAAATGCTTATTTCCTGCAATGATTTTTTTCTTTCATTCTGAGTAAATAAACTGTCATACTTTACTGCTATCATCTTCAGACGAACTTGCAAATCGTTACTGTTATTTGCGGAGGGAACAGTATCCTCATTATGATTCATATATGTATTTTTATAGGTCTACGGGATTTTAAAAAAAAAAACTAATTTCTGCTTCAGTTCTCTATTTTTATACTTCAAAGCCCTATTCTTCAATAACTAATGTAATGGTTGATGTCAAAGGACAACTTGTGGGTCAAAGGTCATTAGGCTTCATTTTTGCACGGATCTGTTTTATTGTGACAAAAGAAACAAAAGAACTACAGAATCAAATATGAAACCACCAAAATGGGAAAAAAAGACAATCTGAAAACTTTTTACGTGTTCAAAAATTACATTTAATACGTTAAAATAATAGTTAATTTCCAAACATTTGACCATAAACTCTTTGGAGAAGAGAACAAACTGACATATAGAGTACGTCTATATTAGAAGTATGTCTAGTACAGACATAGATCTATGTGTATTAGATGTATGTTTTACATGTAATGCATTTAACTTTAGAGTCTGAATGTTATCTGTCATCTCTTGTGTTTTTCACTACTGTTAAACATTTGTATAAAAAGATGTACGGAAGCAGTAAAGACGTGTTAAAGCCAGACATACTGCAGAGGAAAGCTAATGGATTAGATATTTTTATTAGAATGTGGTATTTCTAACAGCTTAACATAATTTTCCCAAATCCATAAAAATGTTGCTTTCAATTATGTCTCACACTGAGCTAAATTTCTGTGAAAATATAAACTAGAACCACAAAGTGCAGTAAAAGTGTGATTTAGGTGCTTGTGTTGAACCACATAATGGGAAATAATTCAGAAACAGAAAGAAACAAGGCAAAGGAACTATTTTAAGGAAAAGGCACAAACATCTTTTGCGCCACACCACCCTCTTATTACCCAGAGATTTAGGCTCTGACTGGTGCAGAGGAGGTCATAAAAGTGCCATTTATAACATCCATCACAGTAATCAGAAGCAGATTCAACAAAAGCCACATAAAGACTTGTCCTCTCAGCATGTGTCCGTGTTTATTGGACGTCTTTATGAACCCGCCTAGGCTTGCTGCTCATCCTCAAGAGAGGATGAGATTTTTCCAAATGTTTCAAGAAAAAAAAAAAAGAAGAATCTTCTGTTCTGTCCTTGTTGTTCTGCATGGGGAACATCACATTCCCTCCTGTTTTCTGTTGAGAAAAGTTATATTTTCATGTGACTCTTAAATGCTCAGAATACGCTTCAAACTTCTGATAACCAAACAAGTAGTCCAGCTCTCACCACACACAGCTGCAAACATTTTTTTCTGACCTTACAACAATTTTGAGGTCAACAATACAGGGACTTCATTCCCCCATCTGCAATAAAAATGCAGAGCTGCATAGTTCCAGCTTCGGTTAGATGATTTGTTTTCGCCTGCTGTTTCTGACACGAGCCGATTAAAGAGAAATTTACAACAAAACAGAAAACAGGCTTTGTCGTTTTGCTTGTGTTTCAGCATGACGAGGGCTCGAACTGCGGCAACCTCGGCTCCTCCGGGGGGAAAGGTCGGTACCTGATGTTTCCACAGGCCACAGATGAGGTGCGAGAAAACAACGACAAGTTCTCAACCTGCAGCGTTAAACACATCAGCAACATCCTGCATCAGAAGAAAGACAACTGCTTCGTGGGTGAGACGCCGACGCGGTGTCAGGCGTGGTCACCATGCAGGCTTTAGATTTAATTTGAAGGTCATTTCTCTCCCTCAGTCAGCGATGAGCCCATCTGCGGCAACCGCATCGTGGAGAAAGAGGAGGAGTGTGATGTCGGTCACAATGACACAGACCTCTGTTGCTACAGTGCTAAAGAGGCCGTAGGAGTCCAGTGTCGACTCAAGCCTGGCAAAGTGTGCAGGTACTTGCTGCTTATCTGCCAGGTCAAATCCTCCGTCACCCTCTTTAAGTGTTATTTACACATCGATTAACCTTTAAATCCTATTGAAGTATCCTAAATTTAAATTTAAAGCGAAAATATGTGGAAATGTCCAAGACGGTGTGAAGATTTTTGTGACAATGTGAATGTGTGTGAAAAATTCTCGTTTCCCTCCGCCAGTCCGAGTCAGGGCCTGTGCTGCGGTCAGAACTGTGAGCTTAAGCCTTTGGGTCAGATGTGCAACGAGGAGACGGACTGTGTAAAGGAGAGCGTGTGCTCCGGCCTCTCCCCGCTCTGCCCCGAACCAGACCCCAAGGAGAACTTGACCGTCTGCAGCCAGGGCACGCGCGTTTGTCTGAACGGGGTGAGGCTCGGCCACACGTCGAACTGTGACTCAACACGCTTTTTCCTTTGCTCAACAAATCAGGCAGCATTTGGAAGTATGCAGCAATCTTGCAAAGCTGGTCTGCAAAGGCAAATGCTTAACCTTTGGAGCTGCAATAGTGAAAAAATAAAATAAAACACTGTCATGAGCACATGTTGATGCTTTCAGGCTCTTGAAGGTTACCCCATGTATGTTAGACTTTAATTTGAACTTACTTTATGTTTTGGATTCAGCTTGTGTCACTTCAGACATTTGGTATTAATTAGATCAGTGTTTCTCAACCTTTTTCAGGCCAGCACCCTCCCAGCCTTTATCCAGGTCCCTCCCCCCACACCAAAGAATTTGTAAGCTACTTTGCACTGACTATTATTTTATTATTAATATTACTATCACTATTGTAGATGTTTTGATTTTTATGCTTGTTTCTGTATTTATCATCAAAAATAATTTTCCAGAGAACAAAAAAGCCATGAGAATAGAAATTATTTTCGCAGCTGTCTACGAAAAATGCAATGAACATTCAAGTTAAAATCGGTAGGTCTAACAGGAGCCAATCAGACTGGAAAAAATATTCTTATTTTGTGCCATTTTCTAGTTGTTAAATATTCCACAAAATGACCAGATAAAAGATGTACAACATGCCAGTTTAAACTTTGAACTATTTGCAAAACTCTGCAACATTAAAACATGGATAGAACTGTAACTACATTAATCATAGCTCTTCTTCTCGTCAGTGTTTCTGTTGGTTTCTCGTGGTGCAGCTCTGTGCTGCCTTCAGGAGAATGGGACATCAGAGTATCATCCGTAAAATTTCACCCACATGGCACTTACTGTGCAAACCAGAGCTGTCATTGGAAAAACAAAAGTTCCAGGTCCTTTTAATGCCACACAAATATGAGACAGAAACATGGATTATATCTTTATATAGACCTGTCTATTGATTATAGATTAATAGTTTTACTGGACAGAAATTACAAAGAACAAATCTGGTTCTTAATCAAATCCTAATGAGTCAAATTGAAAGTGTCATGGAGTGTCATTTAGTTTCCTTTGATTATTATCCTCTCTTGGTTTATTGCTATGTCCACTTTAGTTTCTTTCCTGTTGCTAGATTTATTTTATCATTTATTGACGCTCACCATCATTAATCTTCACTCATCACCTGCTGCGCCGAATAATCATCATGTGTTTCACATCATGTGTTGATTTTTCACTGTTCAGCGTCGGATTCTCTGTTTTTATGCCATAATTCACATCTAGTTCGTCGCTCCGTTTTATGTCCCGCTTCTCCTGTTTCAGAGTTTTGCGCAATGTGCGCGTCTTTTTTTTTCTTTTTTTTTTTTTTAACCCCCTAAGGTGCAGGGCAGTCGGGAAACGTATCGATGTGGGAAAAGGCAGACTGACATAAACCTTTTAAAACAACAGAAACAATTTCGGTATTCTGATTATTGAAATTTAAAAGTGCTGTGTTGTTCTATCACCCTTGTTTCATACCGGACCTTACAGCACCGGTGTTAACGCTATAAAATGAACGCTCACTATCGTGGTATCACTATGGAGGGATTTCTTTATTTAAATGGGTTCATTTTTCAGAGGGATACAAAGTCAGGGTATCGTGATTTTAGTAATTACATGTTTATAAAAGTGATTTTCTGTTGTCCTTCCATGGAAGCAGGCAGCTTTCAATCGGAAATAAAACACTTTTTAATATAAGTTGCTGCTTTGACATGATCACAGAACTGCCAAAACATATGTACAAAAATACCAGACAAAGTGAATCACAGCAACGTCATCAGCCGGTGAGACGCTGAACTGATGCAGTGAAGCTACTAGTAGCAGGAGAGCGGAGCTGCGCCAAGAAGCTACAAACACTGAATAGAAGGAGAGCTGCAATCGATACAGTTGCAGCCAAGCATGTTTTAATGTTACACAATACAATTTTAACAAGTTGCTCAAAGTCTAAACTGGTATTGTTGTGCACCTTTTGTAAAAATTTCCGCCAGCGCCCCCTGCTGTCCTCTGAACACCCCCCGGGGGGCGGTACAGCCCACGTTGAGAACCGCTAAATTAGATGAAACAAAGCAGCTTTATTTGCAAACAGCCTCATTAAGCAGGAAATTACTGGGAAATTACCCAATCCGTCTTACCACACTTCCAATTCCCCAAACTTTTCTCCAGCATTCAATACACATTTTCTTTCTTGGGGAATTTGCTCCAGCTGTGATTGTTGCGCCATCCCTCTTCAAATTGTTCTAATCTTTCATGATCTGAGTCATAAAAAAATGCTTCAGGGAAACATAATTTACACAGAAATAAAGAAAAACAAAAGCAAGTTTTCAGGTGTTCATTTTTGTGTTTTAATAATTATTGTCTGTAATATTCATCTGGATGCGATACATTTTGGTTTATCAGCTAATTAGAACCAGATTAGAGACTGAGTCTGAAAGAAATAAACCAGGGAAAAAGATCAACATGGAAGATGAAACCAAAGCAAAAAATGAAACAGAGATGATCCAAACAAAAGCAGATAATTCATTTATATTCATAAAATAAAAACAATCATCAGCAAAGACAAAGAAATAAATAAAACACTTCAAATTCCACTGTTAAATATTCACGTTTTTAATTAATTATTTTTGATTCATTTAGTTTGTGTTTTCTACAATCATTGTGCCTTATGTGGATCTGATTTGACTATTTTGAGCCATTTTGGGACGTCTTCAGCATTTATTTTGAAAGGTTTGTTTGGCTGTTGTGGTTTATGTGAAAGCGGGAAGACCTGCGGCAAAGGTCATCGGAGTACTTGGACCCGCATTGAGCTCTGACGGCTCCACACATGGGTTGTGCTTTCCTCCTGCGCCACCGTCGCACCCATCCTTCAGCATTTTTATGTTTTCCTGTCTTGAATTTTTTGTGATCTCTTTTCCATGCTAAATTCAACACAGCTGGTTATAATTACAGGGGAAGTAAAAAAAATACATCAAAATTTGCAGAAGAAATCTTTCTTCAGAACCACCAATTAGAATAAAGTTCTCATTTCAAACATCATTTTACCTATTTTGCATTTTCAGTCAAACAAAAAAAAACATACTGTTAATCATAGATTTCTTTCTAAACTGCAGTGGTGTGTATAAAATCATTTTACAGCTCAGACTTAAGCAGCAGAAATTTTAAAAGAGTTTCCAAACAATTTGAAGGCTTCTCTTGGTATATTTGCAACTGGTGAATTCGTCAGCATGTACTGTCGGGAGTTAATCCTAAGCAGTCGCAAAGTTTGCTTTCCTTCCAGCCGGCTGCGTCACTGTGTATCTGATGTACGATCAGCAGAAAACATAAGACAAAAACAGCATCATGGTGGAGGGATTAACTGACAACATCTGGTTAAATTAACCAGATTCTTTGAAAGTGTTGATAAGTATTGAATATTTTCCACAATCTGTTCAATGCATGAACCCTAACGCCAAGAATGTGAAAATAATTTTTGACAGAAATGTTTGCGTGACGTCTGTTGAGACCCGATTCAGATCTCAACTATTTGTAAATAAGTCATTTATTTAGTTTGGTGCAACCTGAGCTTGAGGTACTGACCTACTCTTTCAATCGGCGTGAATGCATCTGAATAGAAAAACGGGACCGATCGTTTACCTACCGACCAGATCAGGCCTGAGTTGTGTGTTTCTCTCCGCAGGTCTGCGCTGAATCTGTGTGTGTGAAGCACGGCCTGCAGCAGTGTGACTGTCCTGGAGTCAGCATGAAGGAGAAATGCCACATGTGCTGCCAGCAGCCCGGTAAACACAGAACCTTGTGTCCTCCACCGCCGAGCAACATGTTTACGACTCTGTGTCCCAACAGCTCGGACTGTGTCAGTCCATCCAGATGTTACCGCCGTCTGACCTGATGTTTTCTGGGCAATCAACCAAGCTGTGTTCCTAATGCAGCTGTTTTTGTGTGGAGATTTGAAACCGTACAGACTGGATTTTAGATCTTAGATCTTGTTACAGCGTGTAATCCATGTCAGGACTGGCCTGCGTCGTGAAAATAACACAAACTAATTGTGTGTGTGTGTTTCAGGTAAGCCGATGACGTGCGCCAGCACCTCCTCCTCTGTGCTGTCCCGTCACTTCCAGACGAAGCTGTTGCCCCTGGTTGGCGGCGCGCCGTGCTCGGGGAACCAAGGATACTGCGACAGATTCCACGTGTGTCGCCTCCTGGATGCGGACGGCCCGATCGCCAGACTCAAGAACTCGTTCCTTCATTTGGATGATTTTGATGATGTGGGGGAGTGGATGAAGGTGATCTCTTATTTAGCGTTTTCTTTTTTTTTTTCAGGTGATAATGACACGAAGCATCTAAACAATAAGCAAAAAAGGTTGAAAACTGACTAGACGTCAGTATAATGGCTGAATGTTGTAGAAAGGTTTCAGTGAAAAACTAAATCTAACCAAGTATTTAGTTGTACAGTTTCTTGTGCACATATTTTAGTACACTTGAAATAAGACAAAACTAATTAGTCAGTAATTCTTGAATATTAATAAAAAGTAGTTATTCCACTGGCAGATGTTTTTACTTGTAACTTGGGAAACGTGTCTTGTTTTAAGTGGATAAAATCTGCCTGTATTTTAATCAATATTCAATAATTAACAAGCTCCTTTATCTTCTAGACAGAATCTGTTTTTTATGAGCAAATACACCTGCAGTATGCCATCACGTTTTTTTTTATTATTGATCAGCATTACGTCAATTTTGAGGTCATATTTTTGACTTTTTCACTGAAAAGTTGAGGAGTGGAGCAACTTTTTACTGAGCAAGTCTCTTTTTGCTGTTCTTGCGTTACGGATACTCCCAGATTTATGATGGACATCACAGATAGGATGATTGAAGTAAATGCACAATTTATTCACAGGGACTGCTTTACCACTTTTAATAATTTGGTGGAGCTGAATATCTAAGCTCTAGTTTTCCTGTACTGCCCTTAAAGGACAGATTGTCAGCATTTGTTCAGACGTTTACATGCTTTTGGTTTTGACAGGTCAGATTTAGAAGAAAATGAGCAAATGTTTGTTTATCGTTGCGTCCTGAGCCTGTTTATTTGTGTTGGTTCTGTTGCAGCTGTCATTGAGGTTTAGTTTTACGCTGCAGTGTTGCGAATCAGGAATGCTCATTTAGGCTTAAAGACACTGCAGGGTTTCTGGAAGCCATTTCACTGGAGACAGGGCCTGTCATTATCAGCTCTCAGTGTTGTTTTACCAAGACTGTTGTCGAAATAAATAACAAATGTGGATATGATAAAGAGTTTTTAATTAACATATAATTCCAACTGGTAAAATTAAGTGTTAAAGCGGCGGTTACATCATGCCTGTTTTTGTTTAGACCGACAGTTTATGACACAAAAGTTACATTTGGCAGATGTGTCATCCCATAAACATGTNTATATATATATATATATATATATATAGGCAAGACATAAAAGGAGGAAATGGGTGAAATTATATATAGCAAGAATAACTAGCCTCCGTGTTTAATAGTGACTCATCCTCTGCAAACACAAGTTGTTTGGAGTTAACAAAGTGTCCTTCTTGTACTTAAATATGTTTTCTTCTCTGCAGGCTCATTGGTGGGCCATCCTCATTGTTATCCTGGTTCTGTCTGGAGTGATGGGCTGCATAGTCTGCCTGTGCGGCAGTCCCCTGAACACTCGTGACCTGGACACGCCCACAACTCCTCCCACTTCAAGAAATGCATATGAACTACAATAGAAAAAAATATATTTATTACTCCTGTTTGCTGATGAGGGGGAAATTAAAGTATCTGAGCTGCTCTACAACGATGCATTTTGACAGCCTTGTGTTGTGTTGCAATCAGAGATCTGCAAATGGCCTCTGTGGGGGCCGAACACCTGCTCAGCTCCCCTCATGTCGGTTTGTCACCAGATATCTTTGTATGTCACAATGTTTCTGCCGTCGCTTATCCCTGGTGGGGTTGATTCTCAGTAAGGCTCCTGGGATACACGCGCTGTGGAAAATGTTTCCTCAAAGGCTGCCGCATACTGTGACTCTGAAGTCGCAATGTAAAGGCACCTGATTCTGCAAACACTACAGGATGTCAGGAATTTGTGTTTCTAATTGTGTACGAGGGAAACAGGTGGCTGAGCTGTCCCGTTTTATTCTGTGTTCTTGTGTGCATACAGATTTTTTTTTTCCACGTTTTTCTTCAAAAGTAATTGGGATTCCATGTGGAAGGACAGAGAGTAGCCCGGCTAAAACATAATTTTAGGTCATCATGACTACTTAAAAGAGGCTGCAAGTCTCCATGTTTCTGCTAACTCAAGCGTCTTCGTTTGAATCCTCTCAGTGTCACCTTGAGACAGTAGGGAGACAAAAAAAAAAGCGTGTGCGTCACAACAGTAAGAACATGAAGAAATAATGCATCCCAGTTTGGGTAATCTCAGGTTTTGTTGCTCTTTTACATCAGAAATGGCCATGTGAGTTTAACCTGTTCTTCTTGAATCAAAAACAGATTTGATTTTGGTAATAAAGTGGAACTATTACCAAAAATATATATATTTTTTATTTTTTGCAAGCATAAAGATAAACAAATTTCCCCATCACAATGTCAAACTGAAGTAGACAGCTTCACTTTGGCACATATTGTTTATTAAAGAATTTATACAGCACAGTGTTCGACTCCTTTACAAATATGTACAAAAATGATAGAAAAACATTCATCTAAAGACAAAAACATAAGACAAGGTTCTTAATGAAAACATTTTTGTTGTGGTATTTAGATAGATTTACAGTACATGAAGATATTCTCTGTTTGTGCAAATGTATAACATGTAATATAAAGTCACAATGATAACAGTACCGATCTCTGCAGAGCTGAGGATCACATTTAGTTGAATGAAAAGGAACCAAAGAACACAGAAAATACTCAAACTAGCATCACATGCTTATGAAATATATAGATATATATATTATCAGTTTGCCACATCTTTGAGTCACAACAGAGATATACAGTAGCAGCACAAACTACAACACAAAACAGCAGCTTTGGCTGCTTCAGTAAATGTCATAATTCGAAATGACGACTTTATTGCACACAGAGGCGGAAAAACTGAGAAAATATGTGGTGAGTGTTTACACTAAGGAGTGGTAAATGCTCGATTTGACCGACTGTGGGCAAAACAAATACAGGAAAAAAACATTTATTTTTATAAAGACCCTACAGAAAAAAAATAAATAAAAAAAAAATCAAACATGATTGTATTTCCCCTTTCCTTTAGAGGCAGGAGTCTGTTTTTTATGGTTTCTGCATCTATATATTTTATGACATTACTACCTGCAGATCCAACCTGGTAAATCCAGTCAGTTTTCCATTTGAAAACTTACAACCTTTACCCTCTTTACACCAAACAACCATGTTTTTCCATCCGTCTACGACCCATAAAAATAACCTCCAAGTGCTTGGAAATATAAACATACACAATGATTAGGTTTTATCAGCCACTGCGAGTCTTTCCCAATTGTTTTCTAAAACAAAGGTATCAGTCAGGCCTGAACAATAAAGAAATGTTTCTAATTAAAATTCTACCACTGCTGTGCATCAAGGTGAAAGAGTACCTTAAATAACTTACTTTATTTCATTTAAAAAAAGT
This sequence comes from Poecilia formosa, assembly GCF_000485575.1. Taxonomy (NCBI): domain Eukaryota; kingdom Metazoa; phylum Chordata; class Actinopteri; order Cyprinodontiformes; family Poeciliidae; genus Poecilia; species Poecilia formosa. The sequence continues at coordinate 219,865 of NW_006800446.1, read as the reverse complement.
TTTTTGCAAGATATTTTACAGCATTTACATGAATTAGTCGACATCTGTAGATATGTACAAGGATGTTTTTATGTCTGAGAGATACAAATATTGTATAAATTATGTCCTTATTGGTAAAATTTTAAACATATTTTCCTTACTGTCAGTCATTCTTCAGAGTCACTCTGCAGGATAAAAGAGCTCATGGTCACTGTTCAGCTTCACAGAAATATAGTGATAGAAAAAGCAAAGACTAACTCACCTCTTTGAAACTGGTTTACGTTTCGTTCTCCATTCATCTTTACATTTAACAAATGTGACCAAGTGTGAGCTGTGGGCATCAGGGTCTTTCAAACAGAAAACCATCCTGAAAAAGAAAGTTAGTTGATTTGATGTGACGCTTTATCAATCTTCATTCACGGGTTCCAAACTAAAGTAGATGCAAACACCAACTTTATGACAAAGCTGCTTTGATGTTGTGATCCATTTCTGTTCAGACGGTCACATTTCTGACTCCAACACAAAGCGCAACATGCCATTCTCTCGCGTTAAAAACTGAAATCAGCTACAGTAGCAAACCATCTACAACCTCCTCTGATACTTTGTATATAGCTGAATCAGTTGCATCCATTGTCCAGGAAAAACACTTGAAGTTTTACTGTCAAAAACTTAAAGTGCTTAAATGAGCATGTTTCTGATAAATATTATGTTACTGTTTTTTTTTTTCTAGTTAGTAAACGTTGCCTGGTGATTGAAGACAACGGGAAGCTAATCTTTCTGCTTGTCTGAAGTTGTTCTGAAATCCAACTTCCCAGATAAATTCAACCCAGCGTATGCTAAAAGCTAACGCTAATGGTTCTCTCTGGGTACTCCGGCTTCCTCGCACAGTCCAAAGATATACAAGTCGGGTCAAATGGTCTCTCCAAATTGCCCCTAAAGGTAATTGTGTGCTAGTATTGTAGTGTCCTGTTTGTGAATTGACTTGTGATTGGCTGGCGACCGGTTCTCCTATCACCAATCTTCTTTAAAATTAAATAAAATAAAGAAAAACTAATTTATCGATGAGCAAAATGAAGGCATAAATTATTGGTACGATATCGTAGAGAGAAAAATCAGCTACACATAGATTTCAACAATATTTTAGGAAAAGAACATTTCATTTTTGCGCCAACGGAGGAGGTTTCACTAATCTCAACTTACTTTTGTTGCGTCTCGCCACTTTTGATACGGATTTTGTGAACCTCCACACCTTCGGCGTTCCCAGACCACCAAGAGGACACCATCTTCAGCAGGTTGGACACCGACCAGCTGTTTGTCTCCATCCACTTAAACTTCAACATCAGCAGTTCGCCGATATCCGTCTCAGTGACCAGAAGAAACGAATGTGTCCTGTTTGTCTCAAGTCTTTCCTTCCTAAAAAAAAAAAACACACAAAGAAATACCACTGCTAATAAAATGTTTCCTTTGTCTCTCCGGCTTGAGAAACGGGCATCATAAAACATGATAGCGCTGACAAAGCAAAACCAATTGAGGTTAGGTTAATGTGTGTATGATTATGTTACCGTCTCAAGCTACTGTTTAGGTGTTGCAAAACTGCACATGATCTGCAAATCATGGTGCCATAAATCTCTTAGATGAAGCATTTAAAGTTGCTGACTCACAGCTTGAGCTCCAGGTTTTCAGCCTCTCCTTTGGTTCCGTACAGAGAGACGGTGAGAGACGGCTCCATCTCTGACATGTTCACCTTACTGGAGAAGTGGATTTTCAGCTGGTAATGGTAAACTATCAGGACAGCGAGAGAAGGTGGCATTTAGAAAGCTGAAAATGTGCATCGGATTAAATAGAGCTGCAAGTGATCAGAGTTTTGCAACCAAACAACTACTAATCTCTTTTCCAAACAAACATGACTTGCCTTGCTTGTGTAATAATATTAGCACATTTAACACAGTTCACACTTGCGCCGGTTCTACTGACCTCTGAAAGGCATGGAAGCTCGTGTCTTGGTGTACATCTGAACGCTGTGTGGCCTGCGGATCTGGCTTGTGCTGTAGCCGACAGTGTTGCAGCGGCCCTTGCGACAGCTCAGACACATGCCGCGGTCGAACATGTCGTTGCTGCCGCACTGGTAGGCCTTGGCAGGCTCCCGTTCGTTTAGCAGGGAGTCGATGAAAAGATGGACGGAGCGCTCGTGTTCGCACTTCACCGCATCATTGATGGCTGAGGAGCAAACGTGAATGAATAAAGGAACACATCTTAGCAGACGGAGAGATAAAACGACAAAGACAGTTTGCTTCATTGACAGACAATGGAAGGTAAAGAAAGCAGGCAAGAAAAAAAAAATGTCTGAAACGTGTGAAGTACACATGCATGTGTTTTGACCTAAAATTTCAACATGTTGGATTGATGCTCCACTGGAGGGTAAATCTTTACCCCAATTGTCTAGTTTTTCTTCCAGTGCAATACATTTAGCTCATTTAGCAAATTTCTCAAAACTCTGACTGTCTGTCTTCTCTGTCCACGCTGGAAAAAACTGGAGAAAAAAATGCATGTAGACAAAAAGTGTCCCCTGTCTGACTAATGAACTTTTTTAAAACATTTTTTTCTTTTATACCTTTAATGTCTGCATGTTGGCATCTCTTTCTTTTCTGATTCTTTTTGCTAATACTTTAGTTTCTCCTTTTCTGTCTTTATGTTGAAGTCCTGTAAACATTTTCAAATGACCTTGTGTATGAATGGTGTTACATAAAACTTATTTCTCTGACCTGTCCACTTCGTTCTTCGGTCTTCATTATGCTGTTTGTTCACTAACAAACTTGTGAGGCTTTCACAGCAGAACTTTAAATATAATAAGACTAATTTTAACACGTTGACTCTGATGTCTTCTAAAAATTTTCTTTTCATTTTGGGGCATCAGAACAAAGGGGCTGAATAGACACATCTTTCATATGTACATTTGTAAAAGTTTGAGTTGGTCTGTCTCGTAAAATTTCTCTATTAATGGCTGGTTAAAAAATGTTTAATATTGATATTTATTTGACAAGTTGACAAATAAATATCAACTTGTCTTACTGAGAACAAAATTGTTTTGAAGACAAGTGTTTTTATAAGCCCCCGATATCAAAATGTAAACAGAATCTTTACCAAATATCCCAAAGTTAGCGATTTTCTCCAAGGCGCCCCTCATGTTGCAGCCCGGCTGGAAGCTGCCCCCGTTGGGGTAGATGTCCACATGGCCGATGGGTTGCTGTATCCCGATGCTGAGACCCAGCGAACCCTGAGTGAAGGTGTGGAGGACGTCCACGAAATGGGCGTCATCTGGAGAGAGGCGCCGGTGGGCGTGTTCGCCCTCAAAGTCAGGTCCAGCTGGATCCAGGCCTTCAGAAAAAGAAAAAGCAATGCAATGAGTGGGATTAGCGATATTTCACTTTGCTCATCTTTTTTTTTTTGTAAAATAGTTGTTTACCAGTAATCCGTCCAACTTTGTTGCTGGCATGGCTGCCGGCAAATCCAGCCACATGAGCCCCAAGGCTGTAGCCGATCAGGTGGAGCTTGTCAAGAGGCATGTTTGTGGTATCCTTTAAAAATATAAATATTTAATAAAAACCTATGAGTCTGGAATGAATTACAAAAACATTTCAAAGGCTTAGGACTCAAGAAAATCACAATGAGGGCCATTATCTACAAATTTAAGCCACAAACTTGGAACAGTGGTCAATCTTCTCAGAAGTGGACAGCCAACTAAAACTACAAGAGGGAAGAGAGCATCAACAACTCATCTTCACAAAAAAAGAAGGAAAAAAACACAGAACAATGTCTAAAGTGTTACAGGCTTCCCTTGACTCAGTTAAGGTCAGTGTTTGTTATTCCACAAAAAGATGGACGAGCCAAATTACATCAAGGAGAGACCAAAAAAGACCTTAAAGATTCCCAAACACTTTGGGAAAATATTTTGTAGACTGAAAAGACACAGAGGAACTTTTTGGTATATGTGCATCCCATTACAATGGGAGCAAAACAAATACAGTTTATTAAATAAACGTCATAAACAGCTAAAGGAAATATATTTAAGATGGACCATGAATTCTGTTCTCCAGCAGCAAAAGGGTTTAATGTCTGGATATCAAACTGATTACTTAAAGCTCAAAATATGCAAGACAATTATCAGAGAAACACCAGCAACTCCACCTCTGAATGGTGCAAAAACAACAAACAAACAAAAAAAAAAAAAACAGGGCTTCAGAGTGGCCTACTTCAAGTTCAGACTTAAATCTTAGCATAAACTTGACGAGATTGTTCACACTTAAATCTCTTCGATGTGCCTCAGCAAAAGGAGACTGGCCTAAAATTCCTCAAGCATTAGTTTTTAGGTCACTTCTTTACATGGGACCAGGTCGCCAAAGATAGCTTTTATTTAATGGCTGAATTTTGGTGATTTCCATTTGATAGTAAAAACAATTTAATCATTTGAAACATTCCAGTCTAACAAAAATTGCAAAAAGAGAAGAAAACGGGAAAATACATTTTCCAAACATTTTTAAGCTGGTGAGGCATAACATCAAGATTACTGGACTACTTATTCAACATCTTTCTACTGACATGATATTTTCAAATGAATTACTCACAAAGCAAAACCATAAAAAAGGTGTAAAAGCATAAAGAGAGGACCACTCGCCTCGATCCAGTCAATGAAGCGTGCGATTTCTCTTCCCACTGCTTTGGTTTTCTGAACCGCGACCACATAGTGGTTCTGAGCCAAGCTCAGCCAGTCCACCACAACAACGTTGGCCGTCCGCTCTCTCTCAAACAGCGCAGACACCAACTTCGGCATCCAGCTTTCAAACATACCGCTCAGCTGGTGGCAGGACAGTTGAAATGTTTTGAAAAAAAAAAAAATGTAAAAACAAGTCTAAGTTTACTTAAAGCAGTAATTTCTAGCGTGCGTTTTAAAAGTTGCTGTACTCACCGTCCATCCGTGGATCACCAGGAAGGTTTTGGATGTGCTGTTGAAGCCGCAGGCTGCCAGGGTCTCTGGTTTTCCGGGGACAATGTAGCAGAGGTCGTCGTCAGGATGGGATGGGTTACGCAGGGAGAATTTTGCGACAGCCGAGTGATGTTCATCCTCGTCAAACAAATCCTTCACAGGGTCAAGTAAGTTGCCTGAATAAAAAGGTTAATAGGATTTACTTTCAACAAATCATAAGGGCAGAAAGCCTAACTAAATAACTAACTACAAAAAATATCCCAGAGTAAAGAGCTGCTAGATTAGATAAGATCAGAGCTGCAGGGTTACAGTGGTTCACCGGGCTTGGACAGACTTCCACATTCTCTCTGGGGTTTTTTTTTTCCCACCTTTGTTCCTGCCGTCTCAGACTACAATTACTTTTTGGGTCCCAGAGATAATTGCATGCTCATCTTACCCAACTGAGCTGATTTTCAGAGCAGCAACCTCAGACACTTATTAACCTACTTTAAGCTTTTTCCAGCTTACATCCTCAGAGATCTCTGCATTTTATTAGGATTTATGTAAGGGACTAACAAAATGGATCACATAATTGTGAAGCGAAATCAAACTACGGTTTCCTTTTTTGTTTATCAGTAGAAATCTGACTGTGTCGTGCATTTGTCTTGCCGCGACAGCAGATGCATGTCTTCTGGTCTGTTTCATCCAACTGTGAACATCTAGAGATTCAAACTGTTGCCTCTTCTTTGGGGGGCAAAATAGTTCATGGTCAAATGAACTATGCATACTAACAGATTAGTATGCATTAATCTAAATTAATCTAATTAATGAATCTGATTCCGTTGCTGCTCCTGGTGGGTATTTGGTGTCGTTGTCCTACAGGAAGGTAAACCTCAGACCCAGACTCAAGTCTTTTGCAGTTTTAATTTTGTTTTTTTTGGGGGGGGGTTTCCTAGGACTTTCCTGTGTTTATCCTAATCCATAATCAGCTCTGACCAGAAGTTGATCCTTCTTAAGAATTCCACAGCATGATGCTGCCACCACCATGTTTCACAGTGAGGATGGTGTCCACAGAGCGACTTGGACCAGCACAGCTTCTTGGATGTCAGCAAAACAAGTTTTTTTTTGTTGTTGTTGTTTTTATCTAACCTCTTGGAGCAAAATGACAAAGTTAATCAATTAGGTTATTTTAGCTAATTTACCTTTATTGGATGTTATTTTTCAGGATTAATGGAGCAAAGTGACCTGATCATAAGCACATCACACATTTCAGATTACTTGGAAGTATTCAGAATGATTTGCTTTGTTGCATTCTGCTACAAAGTACGCTTTGCGAGGCCCTCTGCACTGAAGTTATTAGGATGAAGATAATGATTTGCTTAGGCATGAAGAGCTAATTTAGATGCGGTTGAACTTTTCTGCACAATAAAGTAACACACAATCCTGCAGACATTTCATCATTACTTAATGAGTGAATGATTGTTGGGCTTTATTGCTCTGCAGACTTGTTAATATGCACCAGAGCAAAAGGAAAACTCACCAAATGCAGAATCAGTGAGCTCTTCTTCCAGGGAAGTCACTTTTTGCGCATCCGCATTCAACACCACGAAGCACAGAAACCAAAGTTGCCAGGCTCTCATCTCTTACAGCCACAGATCCTTTGAGAGAAAACCTCTAATTAACGTGAGTCCCACGCCGCGGCTGGTTGTACAGACTACAGTTTCCGCCTTGGTGGGCGTACAGCGCCGTTATCTGAGCCACATTGGACTGAATGCGTCTTAAATAGCGCCTGTGAACTTCTGCCTCGTCATTGGCTGCCGACCTCCGGGCGGAAGGTAAATGATTGGGCTGCGTCATGGGAAGAGTTAGCAAGCGTGGAAGAACCGTAGCTTCATGAAAAACAGCTGAGCACCGCTGCTAGTCAAGGTTTTAAGTTACATTCAGCGACAGAACAGGCCAGGCGTGAGGAATTCATTTCATTTCGGGATTGTTTACTAACTATGCTGATTTGCAGTTTCACGTGTAAATTAGATAAACACTGAGCCGTACCATTATACGGAAACTGCACAATTTATTTACATAAACAACCTTACTTTTGTAGGATTAACTTAAAGAAAAGTTTGCTCTCCTTTATCAAAATAAAAAAAAGAAGCTTATAATATATCATATTGGGTCATGTCTCAGGAATACAATGGAGTTATATCAAAACATTGGTTCAGTTTTAAAATCTTTCAGACTGTGTTCACTTCTGTAAACTGCTTGTATATTTAGAAGATTGAAATGTCAAATATTTAATAAAGTGTCAACTAAAAATGATGGCAACCGTCACAAACGCACATTTTCTAGAGACAAACAGGCGATGCAACACTGCCTGCCTGTTGGGGACAACATAGTTAGTATCCCTCTTCCAGACTGAATGTCTTCATCCGTTTGGACAAACAAAGCTCTCTGAAGCATCTGTCCTAGGGACTCAGCATTACATAATCCAGATGACTCAATACAAATGGCAAATGCATGTCATCAATCTGATTTCTCAATGTAAATCACTGGCTCTGTACAGTTTGTTGCTGGTGAGTCTGGAGAACAGAAAAAATCCTGGCATCAAGTCAGATCCTCCTTATTTGCTTTTATCTGTCACTTCCTGACAGTGACAGTTTCTGATATGGGCAAAATGGGCAACCACCCAGGCCGGCATCTGGCAGGGGACAACATGCGATAAGAGAGGTCATCCACACTCCCCACTTGTCTCACTGGATCCTCAAATCATCCTCACACGCCCCCAGAATATTAGCTATGATAAATCAAACACAGTCTCCCATTTCCTAGCTGTTATTTGCCGATAATCACAAGATATAGAGATTAAACTTTTTCATATTTTCCAGTTTAATGCTCAATTTGTTTGCATGATAGACAGTTTGCAGGTTTTCGCTCAGCTTGTCCTCCACACACATTCTTTGAGAGAAAATGAGGCCAAAATCACAACAGCAACAAACTTCCAGTGTAAAAGTTGTTTTGATGAAGCATTTTAAACCAAACTAGCAAGCTGATTATTGTTTCTACTCTCTGAATGTTTTGTTCTGAAATAATTCACCTGATTGTATGAATTGCTTTGAGCAGCATTAGATAAAGGTCCCAGCTCATCCACATTTCAGACACAGATTTTTATTTCATTTAAAGTCCAGGCTGATTGACGTGAATAAGATTCAAAAACAGCTGTAGTTCCTAGTTTGCATCAGCTTACAACCCGAGACCATTGATCTACTGCAGAAAGCATTTTACTCAAGGCTAAATGCAGTTGCATGCTGTTGAAAGACAACATGCTCACAGATGAGTGGATGCACTTTAATTCACTGCTGCTAATTTCGTTTCCCAGAGTTCTGGCACCGGATGCAAGAGAAGCTGGGCAGGAGGCCAATGAGGTGATGGTTGAGGTCCCACAATTATTGCTACGAAGGTCAGCTGAACATAAAAGTTCTCATGATTACGTCTTTATGCTGGAAACAGCCTTCATGTGACTGGCTGTTTATAATCCTGCAGCAGGATTATACTTAAACAGCATAAACAAGTTAAAATTACAACAATATAATTGTTGTAATCAAACAAAACGTACATATTAATGTGTAGTTTAAGAATGAAAGTAGTTTTAGTTAATATCAAGGTTTTAAGCAACATGTTTAAAGGATCTCACATTACTCAAAACTTTACACTGAATAGTAGTTTTGATGAATATATATCGTTTTAACCACAGCATTTTGATTTTATATACACATTGCTATGTTTTATTTAGGAACACTATAGTAATATTCTGTGATGGACTTGCAGCCTGACCAGGGTGAACTCCTCATCTCCAATGGCCGCTGGAAATAGACGCCAGGCTCACCGCACTAATCCGAGGATAAATAGGTTTAGACAAAGAGTGAATGAGTAGAAAGTAATATTCTGCCAGTAAGTGTCCTTGATAAGACACATCAGTCTTTATGTGTTGGGTTTTCACACCAACAAAGTGAAGAGATTTTTAGTGAGCTCAAAAAAAATTATTAAATGGTACAAACTGAATGAACCACAGAGGAAAAGTAGGAGAGGAACCAACAAGACCGCTGGGAGAGTTACAGGAAGATCTGAGTAAAACGGGGAAAATTAAATATAAATATATAAATGTTGTGATGGAACGATGCAGAAAAGCTGTGAAGGAAGAAAAGAGTTGAGACACTGAGACAAACCGATGAAAGATGACTAATAATTTAAACATAAGAAATGTGGGAGCAGAAAAAGACTTAAGAGTTATATAAATAAATCTAAAATACATATACACAAGAAAAACGGCAAAATACCAAACACCAAATGTCCACTAAGGACATTCGTCTTGAACTTATTCTGGAGAATCCTAAGGCGTTCCCACTCTAGAGGAGATTAATATTCTCTTCAGAAAGTTCTGGTTCCGGTGCAGAACCGAGGGGTTCCCTGAAAGCCTCCAGAGACGTGTGTCTTCATGCGATGCAGACTCCCAGTGGATTACCCCATCTCCACTGATAAGGCCAGTCAACCTACGAAGGAAGTTCATGTCAGTGGTTTATATCCAGGATCCATTTCATTCAGGCGTCAACCGAATGTGAGCTGGACTCTGTCATGGCTGACAGAGGAGTTCATGGACCGGATATGAAGACAAAGTCCAGTTTGGGAACCTACAGTATGACTACATGAATTATTTTGCTCTAGATATAAAAAATATGCGTGAGAGTTTGTTGAGATGTTAATCTTAGAAGTAAACTTTGTAACTTTGGCTGTTAGAGTCAGAAATAATTAAATGTGTGCTTGGTTTAGTTAATGAAAAGAAAGTTTTCTTTAAACCGAGAGCTCTATTTACATCTGAAGAAGTACAGCTCACAAATGAAAGGCAGTCTTCTCTCATCAATGTAAGTAAGGATACATTTGAGATGTTGCTCCCGGTGAGTGCCAGCTGGCCGAAGAGCTGCTATCCTTCTTCGAACATGTCAACGCTTTCTTCGAAAAGCAGTGACAGCATTTGTTTTTCCACCCCTGGTGCTGCAGTTCAGATCCGATTGGTCTGGGCTTTGCCGGGGAGAGAGTCTGACTCGAGGAGGAGAGGGAGTCGAGGAGGAGTGCGAATCCGACGCCAGCGCTCCGCGGCGGAGATTTACAGGCTCCTGGAGAGACTCTCACAAGTTTGCAGAAAATGTCTCTTGATTTTTTATGATCTTCCAGGATTTATTTCCAAATCTTATTTCTAGGAATGGCTTATGGTGTTGTTTTGCGCAAGTCAGATGCAGTGAGTGCAGGGAGAAGTACACAGTATTTATGGGTTTCATCCTGCTATTTCACACAAACACTTTACAGAAAGAAACAAGTTTAAACATTTTTCACATGTTACCACTGCTGTAAGTTTAGTTCATGTGGTTTTTTTAATCAAATGCAGTTGAGCCCAGAATTATTCATACCCCTCTGCACTGTTTACGTACATTAGAGGTACCTTTACTTGTCTGTTTTACTCCTTACTCATTGACATTTTGGCTCAGAAGACTTGTTGTTCTTATTTGTATGACATATTTCAGTTACAATTCAAAGTGCTTTATATGATAAAAATATAAATATTACATTAAGATGAACTTTATATCTGAAGATGCAAACAGGTCACCAGTCTTTGGGGGTTGATGTGGTCAGACCAGACAGCTCTAACTTTTCCGTACTCGTGCTTATTTGTTCAGTCCGGTCTTGTTGTGGTAGTTTAGTAGAGAACATGAGGATGTGTGAATGTTTGTCTGTGATCAGCTTCTGTAATAGACTGGTGACCAGTTCAGGTTTTGCACCACCTCTGACTCCAGAGTAAAGAAAGATAAAAATGAAAAATCCTCCATTGTTCCCACTATGGTGGTTTAAAGTAACGACACTTTGTTGTCTGACTCTTTGTTATGCAGGATTAACAACTGATGGTCTTTTATGACATCCACAAATGGACTGCATGCAGCTTGAGGTCAATTTATAAAGCTTTGGTGTTGCTCACTAAATTGGGCCAATAACTGAATCTCCAGGAGTTTTTTTTTTCTTTTTGATAGTTGTTGTTTGCGGTCGGTCTACACAAACCTTTTGGAACAAGGAGATGAAACCATTTGGCCGAGTAAGCCTTTAGTCCCACTGCTTTGTAGAAGCACACGGCCGTAGAGACAGATGGGAATCCCTGTTGCTGGAGGAGACGCATGTGAGTCAACTAGAGTGCAAAGGAAGAGAAACTCGAGCAACTTTATGAGAATAATCAGCCTGAAAATATGTTTGGCTTACATCTTCTGACCAGCTTTCTCTTAGACCGACTTCAGCTTCCTTGCTCTGAAACTGTGGATGTTTACTTCTGAGCAGCGAGTTTGTGAATTTAAGCACTTTCTTTTCACTTGTAGGGAATTTGATGAACAGATAAGGCTCTTATGTGGTTTTTATTGTCTGGCAATGTTTTGTGAAATGCTATAAATTGATAAAATCCTGATTTATAAAGCGTGAAAGAAGCAGATAACTCAATGGTAAACCTCTCAGTGCTGATAATACGACATGGCCAGATGTCTTTTATCTTTTTGGATTTATTTTTCTAAGTACTCAGGGTTGGAAAACATGTCAAGCCAAGTGAATGTTTTTGTCTGGATAATATAATCACTTGAGGATCTGATCAGCTCCAAAGCGTCTGTCAGCTGAAGGTTGGATCTGAGTTGGAGGTTCCTGACCACCACATTTTGCCAATGTAAATGAGTTTTTAAAGACTCTTTCATCTGATTTCAGTTCATTAGCTTCATCCAGTTCCCAAGTATTGCTTGGACTATTAGAGGTATATATATTACCTCTGTCATCTGCATGGCTCCATGAACCTCCGTCCAGTAGTTGCCAACCTTCTCCAGCTCCTGCTGGGTCTCAGGTTTGGGCGTGTCCAGGGTCTTCTCCCATTGGGACCAGCCAGGGAAACCTTCAAAGGGAGTCAACCAGGACACTTCCTGATGCGACGCCTCAACCCCCTCAGCTATTTGCGAGATGGACCAGATTACTGTGACTGAGCCCCTCAAAGGCAGAGCCAGGCAGCCAATACAAAGGAAACTAATTTCAGCCGCTGGCATCTGAGAATCAACCAGGGTGGAAGAAATGTTGTTCTTTTTAAAACATGTTTTCAGTCAGACTCACAATCTTTTAAAATCTTTTAAAATCTTTCCCTCATATCTCACTTCATATGGAGATGAACTGGTTTGTCCTCATCATAACATTAACATAATTATTTTCCTTCTACCTAAACTCTGAGTAGAAGTAAAGTAAAAGGAGGAAAAAACAATTGGATGGATTAATCACAAAACATAGCAAAAAACATATCTAGTTTAAAAGCCTTTGTCTATTGTGAGTATCTATAAAGGAGCATTAATCAGTGCTAAAAACCTGTCTTAAAGCCCATTTATTTTCAAAGCTGTGGTGAGATTTCAGAAAAAATATATAAAAAAATAAGTTGGTGTTGAAGTCATTGACAAAACAGGAGAAAATCAAGTTACTTCTCAAAATACATGAAAAATCGGCCATAATTGAACATTTGGATGAGATTTAAATTGGAGTTAAAGTAGAGAAGAGGATCACATTTATTAGACATTAAGTGATTAAAGTTTCTGTGATAAGAGCAGCAGCCTTTGACAGACAAAAATGCATTTTTTTAATACAATTTTTCTATATCTCACAAATTGTTGGAAATAATTGTTGGACCAAATTTCTTGTTTATTTCACATTCATTAAAAACTCTCTGGTGCAACTATTTTTTAATATAAAATTGTTTAAAACCAACCCAGACTAATTTGCTGAAACAAATTCAACCACTCATGGGCCGGGATGAATCCCAGATGTTTCAGGATCATGACAACACCTCTGGGAATCACCGAAGGCCTATTATCTCCTGGTGTGACTAAGAGTCGTTAAACAACTCGGCACTTAACACCACTTATTTTGTAAATTTTTTTCCATTCAAATTTTGTTCAGGGAAAAATAAAAAGCGTAATCTTTCCCAGCCCACAGCTGGAAAAACACCAAAACTTGAAATCACAACTTTAAGTGAGAAATGAAAGACCTCATTTGGACACCTATTAACAGTGTTTCCCCCATTCATTTGCCTGAGTTGTGATGTTCATAGATTGCTTTTAATTTGTTTATTATTGTCCCTGCAGTGCCTCAACTCCTGTTTTCTGCTTGGTTGAAGTTTGCAGAATTTTTCTTTAAGATATTAACTCTTCGTTTTGCTTTTTCTGTTCTATTATTATGTTGTCTATCAGTTACCTAACATGTTTTTAAATACTTTTCATGGTTAGTTTTGTTGATACACCGGATTCTGGACCATGCACTTCTGCTCTGTCTATTCTGGTCTCCTGTTTGTATTATTTTCAGGGAACATGATGAACATGTCAGCTGCTACTCTGATGACACCCACATTTATTAATTAATCAATCCTTACTGACCAAATGAGTTAGAATATCTTCCATCTTGTTTTATAGGTTCCAATTATGTTTTAGGATTTTTTTTTTCCCCCACTCATATTTGTCACGGTACAGTTTCATTACTTTTAGATAGAATTGGTTTTCTGGACCACAGCGATGAAACGTTGGATATCGGATTGTCTTTCCGTTAACAGGCCTTCGGAAAAGCAGCCTTTTATCAGCATCTCAAGTTTCCTGCACCAAACAAAAGCTAAAAACATAAGCTTTCATATTTTTATGCTGCTTTAGGTGCACGAAAAAACATCTTTTAATAAACAGTGCTGCAATGGATCTGTCAGCTTTCAGATTTTCTCTGTTTTTTCGTCACATTGTCGCTTTTGTCACATTTAAATGATCATCAAAAAATCCCATCCATCCATCCATCCATTTTCTTTACACCTTTACCCCAAGAAAATACTAAAGGTTTTCAAATCGTCATTTAATTTCGGAAAGGAATGAAGTTATTTAAGCTTTAAATTGGTCCCATGTGAAAATGCAGTCACCACTCTTGGTAAATCATAAATAAGTTGTAATTAACCAAATTAATTGAGTTCAGTGACACCAGCCACACACAGGTTTGGTTTATTGAAACTGTTTTGGTCTTAATGGGGTTTTTTATGGTTGCTGTGGTTTTGTTCCGTTTTTCATGATTTTGCATATTTGGGCCCGTTTCTGATTTTTTGTGCAGCTCATCATAATTTCTGCTTAGTGCTTTCGTTTCATGTTCTTGTTTTCTTTCATTTTCCAGCTTTCCTTTTTTTCCTGGTTTGTTTGGGAGCTGCATGGTAGACCTGGAGTCTTCTCTGTGGGTATGACGTCTTTAATTTGTTTTGTATCATTCATATTTTGTATTATTTCCAAGTAATTTTGTCTATTAATAGCCTTTTTGTATTCACATTGTATGTTATATAGTTTTGTATGTTATACAGATATGTAAATCTATTTAGCAATGGTTGTAATTAATGTCACAATGTTTGAAATTAATCTTGAATGGTGGTGCACTTCTTAAAACAGCTGCTTGGCATGAAGAAGGCCTCGGGTTCGAACCCTATGCTGGGTTTGTAGGTTCTTTCTGGATACTCAGACTTTCTCTCACAGTCCAATTGTTTGCATCTTAAGTTTCCTTGTCTCTTTCCGTTGTTTTCTTGTGAGTGTGTTCATGTTTCTTTGTGTTATCTTGTGATTGGTGACAGGCACCAGGAGACGGGCACTGGGCCCACTGTGACCTTACATGGAGAAGTGGGTACAGGCAGTGGATTGATGGTTTGCATATATGAAGTACAAACCCTTGTCAAGAGGAAGCTGAGCCCTGACTAAACCATAAAATAACCTCACATAACCCATGCATCACGTAACTGAGGAGGGAGATTTTTTTTTTATTTTAAATTCAGACTATCTTCTGACTAGAAAGCTGGAATGGAATAACCCCAGATTTTACTTCTTATGAAACGATGATTGCTTAACAATGATGTTTTCATATTCTTAACATAACTGTGAACCAGTCAAACTTTAACCCCTCATTTACTGAATGGCACCAACTACAGACATCGACACATGGCACTGACTGTCCAAATGCTGAAATTAATAATCCAGAACCTCTACACCAACAAACAAAATGCCAAAATCAGGCCATTTGCACATAGAAATTAATATCTGGTTCTGATTGGAACCAGGCTCTCAGAAACAGGCACCCATATTGCACATAGCGATCTTTAGTACTTCCTGTAGTAAATTTGATCTGTTTTGAGCTGCGATTTTTAGCCAGACATCCGTTTTGGGTTTGTTTCAGAATCTTGGCCTGCCGGAAATGGAGAAAAAAAAAGCATAAAGTTCTGGGATATTTTTGACTTTGTGTGCATATTACAAACACCAGTATCTTCAAGGAGTCCTTCATGAACCAAGCCTTGGTGAATTTTATCATCGGTTATTATCGGTGTTTGAAGGTCAAAAGGCACACAGCCTCAACTATTTTACAGATGACATGAAATTGTCCTCAAGAATTTCCTGATACTGGATAAGAGCTCTTACCCTCATTATCTTGCTCAGACTTGCAGAAGCTGTCAAGTTGTCGAGAGGTGAGATGAAAAGGCATGTATACTAACATTTTGTTCCAACTTAGAGCCTGTTTTTTTCATATATGGAGGAAAATCAGGGTCCACCTGATGAAAACACCACTTACACAGGCCCCTGGTAAACGTCTGTGTCCAGCGTATTTATAAATTCAATCATTTTTCAAAAGCAACTTGAGCAGGAGAAAATATTTTGATCTGGGGTGTAGCTCTTTATTATACCATTCCTGGGCTCTTTCTATGAAACAGTGCACCAGATTCCGGTTCATTAAAAAAGTCAATGCTCTCAATAACTGGCTCAGTCTAACCAACGCTCCCAAAGCTGTTTCCACGAAAAACATTTAAAAATGCTTCAGTTATAGAAATACAAGCAGCATTGCAAGCCTGCCAACATATATTACAGCTTCATATACAAATATATAAATGTACAATCAATAAATACAGTGTGACGTCTTCGTCTTGAGATGTATGGAGAACATTAAGGCTTGTTTAATGTTTGGTGATTTTTTTTCTTTCTTTCTTTTAGGCTCAATTTGTGGTTCTGCGTAAAACTATGAGTTGGAACTCTGATTCTGGATAATTAAATGAATGGCTGTGATTCACTGTACTTAAAAATACTGAAATGAAAGAATGCAAATCACTAATATGGTGCAGTTTGACCATTCTTCACATCTTAAATGCTGACCAATGACACAAAACGCAGCAAAATCAAAGAACAAACAACACTTCAAGAGATTAGGTGTTAGCATGTGGCTCATGTTCAAAAGGAAAAGATCGCTGATTCTGATTACAGTATTTACAAGGAACACTACGATCGACTTCAGTAAATAGCGAAAGTTTCTTTGGTCCCTGTCGATTGTCGGTAATTAGTGGTTTAAAAAATGTAACTGTGGGCACAAAATGGTTGATTAGAAAACAAAAGCAAACACAGAAATGTGCCATGATTATGCCTATCACTAAGAATCATTTACAGGTCATCAATAATCCCAGTTCACATAGGCAAAGGAAACACAACATTTCAGGGTTCTGAAATTACATCAAAGTCAGTAAAAACAGTTCATACATGATACACAAGCATAAACAATGATTACAAAGCAGCAATAGCTACTTAAAATGGACAGTTGTTTAAAAAAACAAAAAAGCAAAAAAAAAACAAGCACATCCTCAAAAACAAAACCAGTAACTTTTTTGCAGCAGCAGCAGAATTTGAAGAGAGACACATGAAGTCAGAAGAAGACTGATTTCATAAACTGTGGATGAGGTTGGGCTGGTTTCAGGGCAGAAGTAGGAAGACGGGAGCTTTCACTAAGTGTCTAGGTGTCTGCACATGGTTCCCCAGTGTTTCTGTGTGCTGTCCATCTTTGGCTGTGCTGCTAGAGATGGATGATGATTCCGGTGAGTAATTTCAAGTTTTCTTCAAGCCTCGTTCTGACCAAAGAGACTACCCTGCGTCTTGAGTCTGTGCATCCTGGCGGGAAGAAAAGATTAAAACATCAGATTCGATGCTGATCGGGTTTAGGTTCATCAGGATTTGAGTCTGTTGGGAGATGAGTGACTTACTGTCTTTCTTTACGGCTCAGTGTGTCTTCTTTTGACTTGACAAAGACTGCATTTTCCCCTCCCCTAACAAGGTAAGCAAACTCTCCTTCCTTTGCGTTAAAGATCACCCTGCAGTCACACAGATAATATATGTTCAGTCAACAATAAATATTTAATTCTTGAGTAAGTAAATGTTAGAGACCAGGAACTCACTTGGACTGAGTCTCGCCACATTTGATGCGGAGCTTTCGGAGGTGAAACTTGCTGCTGCCCCAAAGGTCGGACCAGCTGAAAAGTGCGTCCTTCTCCCAGCGAATCTTGACGATCATCAGGTCACCGATGTCCACGTCGGTGGTGATCAGGAAGGACGAGGTGCTGTTGCTATCAAGGGAGGGCCTGATGGGTTGAAGTGGGAAATATGGTCAGATATTGGCATATTTGATTAGTATGTATTAATATGTAAAGATTCACTGAGAAACTGGCTGCTGACCAGAATTCATACATTTTAAACTTAGCCTAAAAAATGAAATAATTTTTCTTATTATTGAATCCATTTTATCTATCGGATTAAGCTGATCACATTTCTCTTCACGGTAGAAGTAATGACTAGAGGAAGGAGATTGAAAGTTAGCTGTTTTTAGTCCCACTGACTTGTTGGAGTAATAAAACACCTAAAAGCTGCAGGAGGCTTAGGTAAAGTAACGGTCTACCTTTGCTAAAGGGAAAACAAATGGACAACTGGTTGCATTTTGTTATGCTAACCAAGATAACTCTGATAGTCGCTCTAACAGAAGATGCTATAAACCATTTAGATCATCCATTCTGCAGTCTTTTTGACTTTGGTAATATTAGTGAACTCCTGTTTAACTGTGAAACATCACCCATTCTCTAACACACACAGTGTGACGTCCCCTTCGGGTCCTGCTGTGCATTATTAATAATCGACCATAGAAACACTGATAAAGGAATGAGTGATTTTACTAACATAACTCTAAAATCACATCCTCTTAAATATTAAGTTGTTTTTATTGTTAAGACAGAAATTATTTGTATTAAATGAATATATAGAGAAGAAAGGAATATATTTTGTTACAGTCCACTTCTGTATTTTGAGGTATACAAAATTATTAGCAACCTATAATCTGTATGTAAAAGAGTAAATTAAATACACTAATTTTGTATTATTTTTGCTCTGATTTTACTTATAGATACCCTTATCCACAAACATATACCCACAATATGTTTGTGGATTTTCAATGATGCAATTGAGAATTTTGCTTTTTTTTTTTAGTTTACTATGAATGTTTTATTATTAGGATATTTGTGCTTTAAGTTTAGTTTTCTTGGTAAAAAAAAAAAAAAGCAGTTTGTAGTTTTTTTTTTTAGAAATGATCTAAAATCAGAATTGCCATGTTTTCACAAAACCTGAAACCTGAAATCGGTCTTAGACCCTCATTTCCACCAACAAATGCTGGTGAACAACACTGTTGCTGAGTTGCATGTCTTTCTGTTGCACGCTCAGCTTCGTGTACGTACAGGACAAGCGGGATGTCCTCCTTCTCTCCGTGGGTTCCGTACAGTGAAATCTTGATTGGCTGCTCACTGAAGCTCTGTTTGTCCTTGCTGAAGAAGTGTGCCTTCACTTGGTAATGGAAAACTGCAGGATGGAAAGAAGATTCACTCTCAGTGAAATGATACATTTCTACTTACGCTCTACTTCACCCTTGACTAGAGCTTTAGACACCGATTAGTATATTCTTGTTTGGCTTCAAGCATGCATGTGGAGACCCTTAGAAGCTCTTGAAACAGCTTGCTATTTATCAAGTAAATGTTTACACATTTGCTGATTTGTGATTTCTAAAAAAAACAACGAAAAAGAACTTTTCCACTGCCAAAGTAATGCACAGGTATCACTTTACTTTAGCATACTTTAGCAACTAAAATACCCATGACCTCATGAATGCACCGAGCTTGCTGTCCTTGTGAAGCTGTCTCAAGTTTCCACAATCACTGTCGGGTCCAAGGAGACACATTTACTCTAACCGCATCGAGTCACGGTAGCAAATAATCTGAGGATTACTTTTAATGAAGGCATGTGCACGATTTAACTCCCAATGATGCAGACTAAAGCATGTAAATCCAGGAAGACTTTTCTACTTTTCTTAGATGTTAAACAGATTCCCTTTCTGTTCTTGCAGTCAATATTCAAGTACAAATTTCCGTCTCCGTGGAAAAAGTCGAGTTTACTTTAGTTTCACACCGTTTCTGTGGAGATTTACCTTTGTAAGGCATCATATCCCGAGTCTTGAGGTACATCCTGGCACTGCGGGCCGTCCGGACCTTGTTGATGTTGTAGCCAAGCTTGTTGCATCGGTTCTTCCTGCAGCTCAGGCACATTCCCTTGTTGAAGGCGTCCTTGGAGTTGCAGCGGTAGGCCATGCTCTGCTGCTGGGTGTTCAGCAGCGAGTCAATGAACAAGTGGATGGAGCGCTCATGGGAGCATTTGATAAGCTGATCCATATCTGCAAACAAGAAGGCAAGAAGACTCTTCGGTTTTTGCAGATAAACGCTGGCAAAGGCAGAAAATTACTTCCTGGTGTTTGTTCTCCTTTTTTCATTCATAAGACAGTCACAAACGAGGACCAGAAGGCATCCAACGCTATGTTCTGGTTTCTAAAAGCATGAAGCAACAAAATATTGAGGAAATACACCAGATATTTTTGCTCACTTCATGTTTTTAGCTTGGAATGTTATGATTGGAGGCAAAGACACTTTAACTTGCAACCATTTGTTTTAGCAAGCACCTGCCTGACTTCTGACTGAAATCTGCTAACAATATATTATTCCTAAGACTAGTATAATTAAAAAACAAAGCTAATTCATTATCTCTAGAAGCCTGGGAGATTTTGAGTTACATACTTTGGAGGCCCTTGATCCCTTCTGATGCAATCCCCAGCAAGGTATTCTGGATGTCACAACCCGGCTGGAAGGTTCCTCCGTTAGGGTAAATGTCAATGTGGCCCACTGGCCTCTGGATGCCAATGCTGCGGTCTGGAGAGCCTCTGGTGTTGGTGTGCAGGACGTCCACAAACTGGGCATCGCCTCGGGACAGAGTGCTCTGCTCGTCTGCGTGCTCAAAGGTGGGACCGGCGGGATCCAGACCTGGGCACGAGAACAAAACAATCGATCAGCTGTGGAGATAAACGTGACTGGAGATAAAATGCTACCATTTGGAACCGTTGTGTTTCAAAGCATTAAAGGCTTGAAAGTCTGTTCTCAGTCTGACCTCCTTCTGATTTGTGCAGGAAAAAAAAAAAAAGTTTGATGGTGCTTAATGGCCCACTGCTCTCAGATCTAGTAAACACACCATTATTTGAAGGAGGTCAGAGAGATTTTAAAGCTGGACCAACTTCATAGGAGCAACTTGGAGCTCTAAATCTGAAACAAATTGGCTGCATGCACACACACACACACACACACACACACACACACACACACAATGGAGGCCTGGAATGTAGAGGCTGACAGACTCGGACGTACATACATGAAAGTACGCACCAATAACCTTAAGAACTCAATTTAATACTAAAATAACCAAACAGCATATTAAAAACATGTAGTTAACATTTTTACAACTTTATCGAGGTCTTTTTTTGAATTTAGATTATAACCCAACGTTCCTATATGTCAAAATTGAGTCAATTTTTCAAAGTCCTCGGCCGCCTTTAACCATTTTTAGCATATAAATACCATAGATCTAATACTTTATATGAAGTTATGTCATTAACGGATGGATTGATACTGAACCAAAACTGCAAAACCTTTAAATCAAACTGCTAACTTTTTCAAACTGTACAGGAATCCTGGTAGTCATTTAACAGGAGTCACCTGTGATCCTGCTGATCTTATGGTCAGTGAGGTCTCCAGCAATGCCGGCCACATGTGCTCCCAGACTGTATCCCAAAAGATGAATCCTCTCCCAGGGCAACTGCAGCTCTTTCTGCAAAGCAACAAAACAAGTCAGGCGTGTGCATGGAACGCCTTAATACAATCGACAGGGAAGCCTGCAGAAATGCAAGCTGTACTTGGCAAGGCTCTGAAGCATTCTGCCCCAGGAATGAATGTGGGAAACAATCCAGAGAAAGGATTCGGTGCAATTTCATGCTATGCCAAATTCTAGACTGCTTTTAAAGTTTGAAGTTGCGTAAGCAAAGGGAAAGCTTTGGGTTGTTGCAAAAGCCGTGCCCTCGCTAACACTAAGCCTCGCAGCGATAGCCGCAGACATGACTATAAAATGTGTTTATAGCCATTTAAAATCTCATAGCGTAGACAAACACAACCACATGGCCCCATTGGGAACGGAGCATTACGGAGCAGATTTTAGCCAATAATGTGAACTCAACAATTGTCACATGTTATATTTACAGAACTCAAAAAGCTAATGCAGAGGGAGGGCGATCCAACGGCTCACCTGCAGCCAGGTAACGAACTTGGCCACGTCTCGGCCAACCAGCTTGGTGTAGGCTGCGGAGGTGGGGTAGTGCTGGTTGGCGCGGGTCAGCCAATCCACCACGATCACGTTTGCAGTTGGCACGCGCTCATACAGGGCGGACACCAGCTTGGGGACCCAGCTCTCAAACATCCCTGTTACCTGCAGGGCAAAACATAAAAGCAGCAGGTGAAACTGTGGCCCATGATGTTTGAACAAAAACATTTACCTGCATTTTTACAAAGTTTGCAGGTAAATGCCGATAGTCACGTTTTGTGCTGTTGATGCCTTATGTTTCAAAGAACTGTGAAACATAAGATTGTATTAATGTAACCAAGTAACACCAGTTTCTCATCGTGTTTGCACTGTCAAGGAATCGACTGGTATGAGAACCTTCACTATGCTAAATATGAGTAATAATCCTGAGCATCAACATGGTGTAGAAAAGGGAAGCAAAATCACTCAAACTGCTGTTAAGATTATATAGCATGTAATAGTTTGAGTATTGCTATCACAGTTTTTGTATTGTGCATCATAAATATTGAATGTGCACTACTTTCTAAGAGGTTATTGGACAGTGTTTTATCCCTTTTGGTTTGCCAGTCTGCATTTTAAATGCCCAACACATGATGTGAGCTGGTTAATTAGTCAGCCTATCTGCTCTGATAGCCAAACTGAAGTCAGCTGGTGACCAGACATGCTGATCACAGCAGTGTGGGACTTTTTCATTTTCCACATCATAAACTGTCCACGTTTTCTGAGATTTTAACTATTTCTGAAATATTCCAAATTTGTCTTTTTTGTAAGCAAAGGCGTAAAACAATTATTATCGCCGTCTGACAGGTGGTGAACAGCAGCAGGTTAAAGGACAAAGCAGAGCTGGAGAAGACTCAACTTCTCTTGCATTTATTATCAATATTTCTTATTTGAGTGAGATCATGTTTTCATTCTCCCATTTTGTTTTACTTCCATAGTAGTTTAGCTTGTGCTGCAGAAAACATGTGACTGACAATGCACACATGGTCAGGTCAGTGTCTGAGGTCAGCTGCCATATGGCGTGGTTTATCCAGCACTGCCTCTGTGTTCTGTTGGAGACTGGCCAAGGTATCATCAGGTTCAAATTGTGCAGCATGACTGGTTTTAAATCAAATTACAGCAGAAGATGCATGCATGGACTGTGTGCCGTGTCCCCTCCACAGCTTGTGCTTTTTGCCATCATATGTTGCAGGACTTCTTTTTTTTTTTTTTTCTCAGTATCTGTGATGCATTTTTATGTTGCACTGCCTAAACATATCTGCGCAGAAGCTTTGTGCACACAAAAAAAGTTAGTTTCAGTGTTACTAACCGTCCAGCCATGTATCACAATGAAGGTCTGGGTTTCTGGGTTGAATGCGCACTCGGTGATGGTTTCTGGTCTGCCGGCCACCATGTAGCACATATCATCATCCGGGAGCTCGGCGGTGCGCAGGGAGAACTTGGACACGATGTCAGTGAAATCCGTCATCCATTCAGTGGTGGTTGGCACAGGCGCATCGGTGACTGTGCTGTTTGCTGTTGCAAAACAAACGGAGAGCGCAGCGGATCGTTGGGGTTAATCTGTTCTGTCAGGTTGGACAATTGGGATTTGTTCACAGAGAAGCATTTTAAATGCTAGTTGGCTGATTGTCCTTAATTGTGAACAACGTATTTTTTTTAAGTGACTAAATAAGGCGTGACAGTGTCGCCCCCTTTTGTCCTTTCTGAATCTTTACCGGGAAAACTCAATTTCTTGATAACACGAAAGCATTTCTACATTATTAATTAAACCAAATAACTGAATGCGGGTTTTTCAGTTTTCCTCTAAAGGAATCATTCTTAATGGGTCGGAGCGAGTGTTAAGAAGAGTCGGTCTAATTAAAATTCAACGCGCAAACTGTGCTCAACCTGAGTAAAACAGTTGTGTTTTATTAAATTCAAAGAAGAATAAACATTATTGTGTGAAGAAATTATTTTCTGTATCAACTTCAACCAACGTTTCCTCCCTCCTCTTATCTATCCTCAGACCAACAACAAAAAAAGCTCCTGCCTGCTGCTTTTCGTCACGCACACATGGAGCTGAATGCAGACCTGCGCTCTTTTTAAAGACGGGTTAATATCGGTCAAAAGTGGAGCCGCGTGCAGCAATAAACCTGCTATCCACATATTTATAACCTTTACCTGCTTCTCGTTTTGTTCTGTTTAAAAGTCTGATCAGAATAAATGTGAGTCTTACCAAAAGCAGTTGAGTTGGCGGTGGGTTCGACATCTGAAGAAAAGGTTGCGTGGATGCTTCCCAAAGTTATCCAAATAGTCACAAAGCAAATCATTTCTTTTCCCATATTGTTACTGAGTTTTTCCTCTTGATTTGGATTTCTTGATTTTAAAGTTTTTTTGTTGGTTTTGGTTTTATTGTTTGTTTGTTTGTTTTTTTTTTGTTTTGTTTTTTTTGGTTGGTCGAATAGTTATGGATCCACTTAAACCCAAAGCACCGGTGACAAAGTGGTGAGCTGTTTGCGGTTTAAGGGTGAAGTTGCTTATGGTCTGTAACATTTGCCGCTGCAGGTCATCTTAATGGGTGGCTTATTTGAATACTCAAGCGTGATTGGCTGGAAAGTTTTGGGGGGCGGAGACTAAACGCTGTCCCAGCTCTAAAAAAAAAAAAAAACTAAGGAGGTTGGTCATCCTGCTGTGAGGAAAGCGGGGCCCCTGGCAGCCAAGCAGAAGGTTTCATTTACGGAGCAACATTAGTGTCAGTTCCCAACTGTCCGTGTGTCTGGTTTTAGTGATTACCCGACACTTTCCTTTGATCTGCTGCCAAAATGATGTGGTAATAGGTATTTTTGTCATGCATTAGGATATTAAAAGGTTTCTAACTAATTTAAAAAGCGCTCTTTGAACAAGTTAGTGAAAGAAAACCTGATTCATTGTGTTTGTAGGAAACATTTTATTTTTAGGACAGCAAGGTTGTTAGCGCTGCTGCATTGCGGCAAAACAGGATGGAATCCTGGCCAAGACATTTTCTGCAGCAGGTTGGTTTTCCCCAGGTACTCCAGTTTCCTCCTGCAGTCCAAAAACCTGACTGTTGTTGGGTTAAATGACCTCTTGAATTTGTCCTTGATATGAGTGTGTGTGGTTTGGTTGTTTGCTTAGTGTATATTTGACTGTCATGTGATGGACTTGTGACCTGTCCAGAGTGAAGCCCAACTCAAGCCTTGCGCAGACATGTAGTTGGTTTAGACAATGGATGAATTTACTCTCAATTCTTTCATTTTATAAATATCTAATTCTGACAAAAGTGACAATGTTGGAAGAGATGCACCCAAGAGACCTGCAGCTATAATCGCAGCACATGTAGCACAGATTTTTATTTGGTTTTAAAAAACACATATAGTATGATCATCTCCGTACTGGACACTACTTTGTATAGGTATGTCACACAAAAACCCAAATAAAATGTTGTAAAGTTTTTTGTTGCAACATGTCAACATGTGGAAAAGTGTCAATAGTTTTCAAAAGGCACTGCAAAAATGTGCAATGAGCTCTAAAGCAAAATCTTGAATGATATTAAGAATTTATTATTGGGAGATCATGGAATAGGGCAAGTTTTCTTGATTTATTCAGAACTATTTAAATTTTCTGTTTGGCTGAAAAATCCAAACACTGAACAGCTGTAGTAATTCATCTTCTTCTGACCCATGTTCACCACCAGCCTTGGACCCAACCCATCACCCACCAGCCTCATCAGCAACACATATTTCCTTCATGCTGTACTGGTCATCTACATTTTAAAACTCATTCCTCCGCAGTAGCTCTGAGGTCCCCAAACCCAAGCAGAACAAGTGATGGACATTTTCTGGCAGAAAGCTTCTCCACTTCCTTCGGCTCCTTCGCGTAACAGAAGTGAATTGGGAGTTTTGGGAGCCCCGCTTGGTCAGATCTGCTTTGAGCTGTGAGCCATGATGAGGAGACATGCAATATGAATCCATCAGAAAACTTTTATTGTTAATCATCTGCTAGACCACATGTCAAACTGCAGTCCTCCAACTTTTAGATGTTTCTCTGCTGCACCACACCTGAATAGAATAATCAGGTCATTAGCAAGGCTCTGGAGAACTTATCTACACAAGAAGGAGGCAATTAAGCCATTTGATTCCGGTGTTTTGTACCTGTGGCACATCTAAAAACTGCAGGACACCGGCCCTTGAGTGCTGGAGTTTGACACCCCTGTAAATCTATAAATGTGGACACTATAATCCGAAGCAGTCTTCTCAGACTGAGGAAAATATTCACGGTCCAACTGGCAAAGCTCCACTGCTCTGTGGGGCCTCACTGTAAGTGTGAGGGGGCCCAAGCAGCTGCTCTGTTAGCCTGAGCCTCATGTTCTATGGCATACACCGCCGCAGTTGCATTGTTACCCACTATAGAAGGAAGACAGATGTTTCCTGTGTACATTGACAAGAGGCAAAGGTTTAACATCACGTTTTCATGTTGAGAGGACTGTGTCACCTGAAACGCACAACTTATGACCTTTACTAAATGCAGAAATTACAGGGAAGACGAAGCAGAGAGCAACAAAATAAGATTAAAAGAAAAAAAAAACTGTCTGTCTTTTCCCTTTGTAAAGAGGATGGGGCATTGTCGGTGGTGTGCTTTCAGACTGGGGCCCACTAATCCGTCCATACATTCAGGATCTCTCACATACATGAGAGCCGGGTGGGTGTGGAACACAGTCCCACTTTCTTATTGGCTGACCAAGACTGAAAGGATTTCCAGAAGAAACCTTCATACCTCTCAAGAAGGACATTCTCTCCTCATATCAGGTCACGGGAAATAAAAACAAGATGTGGATACAGACACCATGCACGCTTGGTGCCTGCGCTTCAAGCGTTTTGCCCCGTCAGTTCACAGAGCCAGCTTCAGAACAAGATGCGAGTGTGAGTTACGAGATTTAGAGTTTAAAATTGACTGTTATGTCATTACATCACCCTGAAAGCGAAAAGCAGAGACTGATGGGGAATATAAAGTAGATGAAGCATTTTCATGATATTGCACAGAAAGATGCCATGTTTCTTAGCTGTGACAGTAAAGTGAAATGTGTCAAATGTGTTGTGCAGAAACACAGACATGTGACAAACCCTATCAATTACAAACTAAATATCACCCTCATGTCATGCTGCACAAAGCTTTTAACCCATGCCTCTTTCACTTTAGGCATTCAAAACCCATGTTGACGCTATCGGAGCTTTGGGGACATGGTGCATTATCCTGCCAGAAGTTTCCATCGGGAGATAAACTGTGTTCATAAAGTTAGCAACAAGTCTCAGGTAGGCTTTGAGTTCAAATCAGTATAGATTCATCCTACCCTGTTGTTTTATGCCAAATACCGACTCTACCATCCAAAAGATGCAGCTGAAAATGAGGTTTTCCACACCAGGTGGTAATCTTCGTGAACCTTTGTGAGCTGCATCAGTTTCTGGCTGTCTGGCAGCAGTGGCTCTACAGCCGCTGTAGCGCATCTGCTTCAAGGTTCGACATGTTCTTGGTTCAGAGACGGCATCCTTTCTGCTCCGGCATCTGGCATCAACAGGGCGGTTTTGCCCGGTTTGAATTTCAGCGAGTTTCGCCTAATCTAGATGCCCAAATGCTGTAATCTAATTGGCTAAATTGCTATTTGTGTTGTGTTCTTGCCTAATAGCGCGTGAGTCAATTCTGTTGGCAAAACATTTCTGACCGGTCAGGTCATGGGGTCACTGTGGGCCTGTTTTCTACTGACATACATCAGAGGTCGAATGAGCAGCTCACACAGATTGATCCGAGTCACCAGCAGTCATGCGAACTCAGAGGTCCAAGCTGCTCTGGAGGAGTCAGGGGACGCAACGTTTAGCTGTTCTCTGCATCTACTGTAAATGACTGCAGCATGTTTGCATGTGTCTGTGGAGAAGGTAATGCTTATGGGCCGAGCAGAGGGTCCAACCCAGCAATTAGACAGAAGAGAAACGCCCGTTCCTTAGTTGGTGATTCCAGGTTCGATCTCTGCTCAGGGAAAGGCCAGCAATGATAACCGGCTAGGCAGAAATCCTGCGGTACACACCCAGCCTCCAAGTTATGTTGAAGTTCAGAGATGTGGGTTTTTTTGTTGTTGTTTTTTTTTTTTTAGCTATTTTACCCAGACCTTTCTCAGCTGCTGGGAGGTTGTTGTGGCTCAGAAGAAATTGTGTCAGATAAATACGGTGAAAGCGGGCGGGTCAGAGATAGCACAGGACTCAGAGGCCTGTAAAGACAGCTTCGTTTCTTTTTTGTGTTTTTTTTTTAAGCTCACAAATCACTCAGTTTGCTCTTCTTTGAAGGAAATCAAAGGGATCCTGACGGGAAAAAACACAGATTACCTCTGCTTTCCTGTTGCTCCTTTTGTCACGAGATGCTCACAAACCCAAAGAGAGCACATTTGTTTCACATTTACCCCATCTGCACAATCTGACTGTCTGAATCTGCTGCTTACCCGATCCGAGCCGCGCATCCAAACCCCATAAATACTGTGTTGGCTCTGTTCCGAGATTTTCAGATCTAGTTGCAAATATTTAAATTAGCAATAAATATTTTACATGTGTCCCTTTGTTGCCTCTCTCATGCCTGCAGGGTTTCCATGTGTTTACAGGATGTCAAAATGCTCCCTGGAGACACGCGAGCTCTGTAGGTGAAGCTGCAGGTGCGGCTGAAGTCTTTGTGACAACGTAGTTAAGTTAAGTTATACGTTTTTAATGTGAGGTGTAAACCTCGTGAACCTGTGTTGACAAACCTGCTGCCAAACACCCGAGGCTTGGAGCAAACAGCTATTTTGAAGAGGTGATTCAGGGAGAAACTAAAAAAGGGTTTCTAAGAACCATGCGGGTTGATTTTTTACTTCGTCACACATGGAGTGTGTCACTGTTTAAAATGCTACTCCATCCATCCAGCTTTCTTCTGAATGACAAAACCTCTCTCCTCCACATGCAGTAAAAGATAAACTTCCAACTCACTTCCTCTTTTTTTTATTTTTCATCTGTCAGCCCATGTCAGTATTGTAGCGGGGTGAATTCACACACACACAAAAATTTTATATCTAACTTGCGTGCTTGACGTAAAACACCGTGCTGCATGTGCAAGGCCATCCTCTGTTTTTATTCTCCTGTTGGGACTCTTGACACTGCGTTCCTCTTTATCTTGGCGTCTCCACCTTCATTTCTGTCTGCATATCTTCCAGGACACAACAGAAAACGAAAAAGACCTTCAAGAGAGGAGGTGTTAAGGTTGCATTTCCAGTGTTTGCTCCAATTAGCAGCAAACACGGTCCTTCTTTCCAGTGGCTCGTTCAGAGAGAAAAAGTCCCTCTGTGGGATAGAAAAGAAAGAGCGTCTGCACAGCAGGAGTTTACAAGCCCCTCACTAAAGACTCAATAAGGCTGCAAAATAAGTTGAACAAAGGCTATGAGAGAACATCGCCTTATTTCAGTCTTTTCTTCCCGGCTCGTGTGAAGACGTTTTAGCAGACCCTTTGCCAGCAGTTTAACAACTGAGCTACTTGTTGCATGAAGTTTAGTGGGAGTGCATGGGTTGATTGAATGCTTCAGAGTCACTTTCCTTCTTTTTTTATGATCTCACTTGTCAACACTTTGCAGTAAATAAACCAGATTTTCAGGTGGAAAAACAGCTCACAGGACACAGGAAACAGCTCAGACATATACACACACAGAAAAACTGTTTGGTAAACGTCCAAACTAAACAGAGAAAAAGAAACACACACACACACACACACAGCTATCCTTGAAGCATGTTGAAGCTGACATCGACACACACAAATGTTATGATATAGCCACAAATTTCAATGTATTTTGACAAAGTAGAGCAAATTAGTAAAATTATTTATGTAGCATAATTGAACAGAAAAGTAGAGAAAGCTTTGCTTCCTTTAGTTTTCAGAGGTTTTTATGATTTCTTCTTATTACCTCATGATGTCTCAAAAAGAACCAACGTGTTTGAGGTTTAGCCTTAAATAAAACATCCACGGGTCTTCCTCCAGATCACTAAAATGCTGTGAATTATCAGAAGCTTACAAAGCTAGGACATCATCATCATCGTCGTCGTCGTCATGATCTGGGTTTCCTGATTTATCTAAAGCGGTGGTGCCAAACTCGTTTTCATTTCGGACCACATAAACATCACAAATGTCCTCAAAGCCTCCCAGTGACATGGCAAAACGTTTTGATGAAACCACCTGTTACCAAACTGCAGAAATATTATGCCTTCCTCTCCATTCGATGAGTACTTCTAAAAACAAAATAATATTGAACATTGAAGTAATTTGGCACTATACAAATAAAAACAATTTTATTTGACTGAGCTGTCCAAGATGTGAGCTGCAGGCTTTTAGTTTGGCACATTTGACCTAAAGGCGCAGTAACTTTATGTAGACTTCTGAATATGAACCAAGAAAACGTATAGAGTCATCCCAATCCCATCAGGCTTCAAGCAAAATAAATCTCTTTTAGAAATCTTAACTAAAAGACACTGATTTAATGTCAGACAAGTGACGAAAAAAAAATGTCAGTTTACACGGCGTATGTAAATAACTGGTTTTATGAGCAAACACACAGCGTAATGTACATGTTTCTGGCTGCATGCATGTTGTTCAAACATCTGCAGGCAATATCTCTCTCAGGACACACAGAGCTCCCTCTGTCCTTTACCCACTGTGACCAGTACACAGATACGTGTAACACATTCTTGCACGGTTGCATACATATCGATTGTACAAGTATTTTAGCACTTGTGTGGGCAGACCATCTGGATGTGCAGCCTGACCACTGCCCACATTTCATCAATGCACGCAGCTGTGCATGCATGCATGCAGCCCTGAGAAACCAGAGTTTCTCAA
This sequence comes from Poecilia formosa, assembly GCF_000485575.1. NCBI lineage: Eukaryota > Metazoa > Chordata > Actinopteri > Cyprinodontiformes > Poeciliidae > Poecilia > Poecilia formosa. The sequence goes on along the minus strand of NW_006800446.1, from coordinate 189,406 downwards.
GCTACTTCTGATGTCACAACTGGAGGGACAAGAGGACGTTTCGTAAACACTCTGGTTTCATTTGCTCCAGAGGATGCCAGCGTCTGGGAGGCAGCGGCGGTGGAGGGCTGAGATTACACACAAGGACCTCTGACAGGCCTGATCAGCTATGTGGAAACTCATATTATCTGAGTTGAAATTTTACATAAGCTGCTCATTTTATTTTTTTTTACTCAGTCAAGAGGGACATGTTCTTAAAGTTCAGGGTAATCCATGTGTGACCCTGGGACTGATTTTGTGTCCGGGCCTTCCAGCACAGGTTGGTTTGTTCAGAAAAATACTTAGAGTAGAAAATAAAACCTGCAAATCAAAATCATCTTATGATAGAAAATTTTAGGTATAAAACATCATTTTTTCTCTTTTAATAAGCATGATTTGTACGTTTTCCTTATATTCTTGGAAGAAAAGGACTATATTTATCCAGGGATTTTTACTCAAAGCAAATTTTGGTGTGCATCCAAATCTGCTTGTAACTAACTTATTACACTTGACTAAATCCACCAAGCAAGGCCCAAAGAATGGGTGCAAATCCTGCTCTTATCGGTGAGGCAGTTTTCAGTTTTCGCTGTTTTTTTAATTCTTGGGATGCATTTCATTTAATAAGGCAAACATGCAAAATAATTTTAACATTTTGGATCAACAACAATTTACACATCCCTTTCCTACAGAAAAATAACATTCTACTTAATCATTGTATGCTTAGTTTATTCCTGAGCAGGTAAAACAGGTCATAATATATTTTTCGTGGTTTTTGGAAATTACGCTCCTCCCTCCAAAAAATAGTTTTAACCTGACAATTTTGGACATTATTACAAAACGTTTGGACACCACTGTTACAGTTCCTTTGAAGAGTTTAAAAGGCATGCTACTCTGTGTTACTGACATCGTGGAGATTCCTACACACATCTACATCCCAGAATAGCACCCGACCCAAACTCTTGCCCGAGTTGTTCTTGAAATCTGCCTTTGAAATACAATCATGAAGCACTTTTATCCCCAAGGCTCCTGAATGACACAAGCCAAGAACTTCTGGGTTCTGGACCTCAATAAAAGGATCTATAAGTACGTGCCTGGATCGCTCTTCTGCTTTTGTTTCTTATGTTTGGTAAAATAGTCACAGCATTAAATTGTCTGCGAAAATTAATAAAAATAAATATAATAAGTTACAGACTGTTCCTAGCACTGTGCAATGATTAATACATGAATAATCCTCATGAATTAATAGTAATTAAAAATAATAGTGGATAAAAGGCTTCAGAACATTTATACCACAGCAGGTATGGAAAACCACAAAAGCAAAAATTAAATCATATACAAATCTATTAATCTCTCCATGTTAAATAAATAAAAAGTATAACGTTTTATTTAAATATTTATGTCAGCTTGAGTCATGCAGAACTGATCTGATCATTCCCATAGCAACAATCAGAAGCAAGACGTTGCGCCAGAAGTCCAGTGAGCTCACTGATGAGGTCATAGATGTACATCACAGTAGATCAAAGAAGTTCTAATGCTTGAATCCTGGAATCTCTAAGCATCAGTCAGGATCCAGACATTTCTTGGAGTTTCAGATTTGTGTAGAGCAGCAATGTTTAGTTTTGCGACGGCGCTTGTTCCCCTGATATTCCCGGTTGGTTGGGGCATTGGATATGCCGTGACTACTGGGATGAAGAAAGTGTGTGATCGTTTCTTTCCTGGGAAGGATTGCAACAAAGAATACGATCAGGATGAAGAAGACGATCTGTTTTGGAAAGGATTTCCATCCAGTTCCAAAGAACAAACCGACCCGGCTGGGGAGGATTGTTCTGAAAAGGCTTTGGATGTTGGGACCTCGGACTCTCTTTCGTCCTCTGTACGAGACAGTACAGAGGATGACGGTACTGTCTCTGGACAAACCGACCCGGCTGGGGAGGTTTGTTCAGAGACGACAGTACACCGTGAGGGTGAGACTACAGTCGCAGAAAAATCTGACCTGGCTGGGGAAGATTTGTCTGCGGCTGATCTCACAGCCAAAGCTTTGGTTTCGCTGGTCCCATCGCTTTCCTTACAGAAGAGTCCTCTGAAGGGCACTTTCTCAGGGTCCTTTGAAATACAAAGCTCCCCAGATAACAGTGTTGCTCATTTGTCCAACAAACCACCTCTAAATGTAAAGATTTCCGTAGCTGTCGATGTTTCCTGTTCTCCTGAAGATAATTCAGCAGCTAGCGTTGGCTCGGATCTGCCAGATGTAGGGAGGACATCTGCAGGACAAGGACAAGCTGAGGTGAACTTCTTCAAGTTCTCCGATGAGCTCCAGAACAGCTGGGTGAACGCTGCTTTCCAGAGCATCCTAAACCTGAACGTCACCAAGCGGTGTCTCGCTCAGGAAAGGGTTTTTCTGGAGGCATCGTCCATCCCCTGCTGTGGAAGTCTCATGGTTTCAGCTGTCCGTCAGCCCGGCAAGCATTTTTGTCAGAAAGACCTTTCCCCAGTTCTGATGGAGCTGAGGGAGAAGAAGCTGCCATCTGGCGTGGGAAAGGACTACGACATCAAAAGTTTGCTGGAGTCTGTGCTGGTCTGGCTGGATTCGTTTGGTGGCGAGACAGAGAGAGAGTTGTACGACAACGACTCTTGCTCTAACTGTGGAGCCACTTCCCTCAGGCTCCTGAACAACGGCGCCCTGATTGCCCTTCCACCGATATTATTTTCAACCAGCATATCTATACTGCTTGAATACTGGTTGGATGTGGCATGCAAACGCCGTTGTTCAGGCTGCGGGTCACCCTGGCAGAAAAAACACTGCCTGGCCAATAACCAGGTGCTGGTGTTTTTTCTGCATAGGTTGACCAGGAAGCACCAAACAAAAGTCACTCAGACCATCGATGTGCCTGCAGAATGTGGGACGGAGACGTACCACCTGTCCTCCGTTATCTGTGGGGATCCAAAGCTAACAGACTTCTACTGTTACTTAATGAAAGGAGAACGAACCATCAAGGCAGACAACGAGCATGTCTTCAATGCAGACAGTGACTGCAGTGAAGACATGTCCAACAACGGTCTCATTTACATTTATGAGAAGAAATGATCAGACACCAGAGGTTACAGTTTCTCCAGCCCCTCCTCTGGAAGGTGATAAAGGTGCCTTTGGAGAGGAGCTAAAAATATTAAATTCAGAAGAAGAAAAACATCCTAGAAGACCTAATTAGTAACCATTTTGAGGCTGGAGAAATCTGACTGGGAAAAAAACGTGTCTGATTTAAATTTATGGGACAAAAGGGTAAAAAGATTTGACAGGTTTCCTGTTTGCAGGTTTCTCTCCGGGCGCTCCGGCTTCCTGCCACAGTCTGAAATCTCCACTGAAATGATCCAGTAGGCAGAGGTGGACCCGTGGATGTGGGTCTGGCGGGCGGCCCAAAAGGCCCAGTCTCCTGTTGGGGGGAGCACTGGGGTTAACACTGGGAAGCAGAACCTCGGACAGAGCACAGGGAGGCGGAGGAGCAGCAGGAGACTCTGGAGACGGCGGAGGAGCAGCGGGAGACTCTGGAGATGGCGGAGGAGCAGCGGGAGACTCTGGAGACGGCGGAGGAGCAGCGGGAGACTCTGGAGATGGCGGAGGAGCAGCGGGAGACTCTGGAGACGGCGGAGGAGCAGCGGGAGACTGTGGAGATAGAGCAGACTCAGGAGCAGCGGGAGACAAT
>NW_006800446.1:184224-185355 GCF_000485575.1 Poecilia formosa | reverse complement strand
AGATAGATAGATAGATAGATAGATAGATAGATAGATAGATAGATAGATAGATAGATAGATAGATAGATAGATAGATAGATAGATAGATAATATTTACAACTAGACACATATGGAGAACCAAAACCAACATAAGAAATAAAAACATAAACATATAAATAAAAGAATAAATATATATCCGACATATATGAATAAATAAATATAAATATGAATATATGCACAGTTGGTAGAGCTGTTGCCTTGCAGCAAGAAGGTTCTGGGTTCGATTCTTTCTGCATGGAGTTTGCATGTTCTCCCTGTACATGGTGGGTTCTCTCCGGGTTCTCCAGCTTCCTCCCATAGTCCAAAACATGACTGTCAGGTTAATTGGCCTCTCTAAATTGTCCCTCGGTGTGAGTGTGTGTGTGTGTGTGTGCATGGTTGTATGTCCTGTCTGTCTCTCTGTTGCCCTGTGACAGACTGGCGACCTGTACAGGGTGACCCCGCCTCTCGCCTGGAACATTAGCTGGAGAGGCACCAGCACCTCCCGACCCCAGTAAGGGACAAGGGTGTACAGAAAATTGATGGATATATATATAAAAACTGCTTCTTTGTGTGCTTTGGAGTTTCTGTGCTGATTAATTATTTTGCGAAGCGATAAAAGCTGGGTAGCTCTTGCAAAATGGGGCTATATTTCCCTCAGCCCACTAGCTGCAATGTTGACCCCTTGAGATGCAAAGAGACCTAAATTCTGAACATCATGGAGTGCATCCCAGTTTTCCATGTCTGGCATGTAACCATTAATTTTAGCTTTTAAACTGGTTATATTGATCCTGTGTCCAGGCAGAGGGATAATCAGTAGGCCTAGCATCATGACCTATTTGTTCTGAAGATCCTGCAGCTTCCACTTCATCTCCCTAACATGGCGCCTCCTCACCCTGACTCTCATACTGCATCTTTTAGCTAGTCATAAATTGTGAAGAGATTATAAATAATCTAAGGATCTCCTGAAAACAAAGGTACCAGTTAGGAGGAGGATGGGGGGAAAAAATTCTAACAATTAGTTAGTAAAGTCAAAACAAAATTTTGTGTTTTGTTTTGTTCAGCAGGGATGACTGGAGAAACTCTTCCACGGGGCTTTTTTTTTTTTTTTTT
>NW_006800446.1:178533-184214 GCF_000485575.1 Poecilia formosa | reverse complement strand
GGGTTCTCCAGCTTCCTCCCATAGTCCAAAACATGACTGTCAGGTTAATTGGTCTCTCTAAATTGGGCCCATGTAGGGCCCATGTGGGCTCTGGCCCTACACGGGCAAACCCATGTGGGGCCATCGTGGAAGCCGCGGACAAACCCATATGGGACCCATATGGTCTGCCCTCCTTTTCCCCACATGGGGCCCACCTAGGCATGCTGGCTGGGTAGCAACACGAACTGATTCGTATTTTTTCATAGTTAACATTTTTAACTGAATAAACATAATAATGACCTTTATATATAATAATAAACATTTCCACATATCTCCGATATCCACTGGACCCTCAGTTGCGTGTTATGTCAGCTGTTTGGGATTCCCCTCTGTTCTTACGTCACCGCGCTTTCTGATTGGCTACCTGTCACATTCAACAGGTTGTATTCTCGTTCCCAGTCAGGGAAAACCCCCACAGGCTGTGATAAAAGAGCCAAGACAACCCAAATAGGGCATATTCAGGATTTAGTGGGAACACCAATATGCAGAAGCCTTATCTGATTGTTCATCCCCCAACCCCCAGGGTGCAACAAAATTTCCAAGTCTTGACCGGTCCGCGGTAATAAAAAGATTGGGGACCACTGATTTAGCACATGCTAGTGGCAGACACACGAAGGATCAGCACTTTTACTGTTACAGTTACCGTTTGAAAACTACCATAATCAGTTCTGTTAAATCTAATCTTGGCAACTTTTTCTTTTTCAACCCTAACAAATGTGATATTCAATTGACCTGTTATGACTCAAATTTTGGGTGTCCGCCCCCCTCTGCTGCTGCTGCATAGTTGTGGAAAACCCGGAGCGGCAGAGATATCTGCGGCTTATATGTGTATGTTTACCTGTTTATTAAAAAAAAAAAAAAAAACTTTGGGGTTGTGACTCATAGTTTGGAAAATACAGACTATAATCCTTACTGGATTTTTTTCTGTGAAGAACTCAGAGAATATTATTTGATTATGCTTTCTAGAAAACAATATATTTTTACATTTAGGCACTCCTGCAAATGTCACACTTTTTCTGTTACAAACTGACTCCGGCCCCCCACCAGAGAAAGGAAAAGTTATGTGGCCCTCACAGGAAAAAGTTTGGGGACCCCTGCCATATACTGTCATGAAGTGTGTGGTTGGTGGTGGTGAGGAGAGACGCTGAGACCCAGGTATGGTGAAGATGATGTATTTAATGGTGATAACGCACACAGTCCAAGGCAGGCAGCACGGCAGGAACAAGCACGCAGCTAATAGCCGGTAGCAACTGACCAACAGGACTAAACGAAACAAAACACTAACCAGGACTTTNCTGGTCTGGCTGGATTCGTTTGGTGGCGACACAGAGAGAGAGTTGTACGACAACGACTCTTGCTCTAACTGTGGAGCCACTTCCCTCAGGCTCCTGAACAACGGCGCCCTGATTGCCCTTCCACCGATATTATTTTCAACCAGTATATCTATACTGCTTGAATACTGGTTGGATGTGGCATGCGAACGCCGTTGTTCAGGCTGCGGGTCACCCTGGCAGAAAAAACACTGTCTGGCCAATAACCAGGTGCTGGTGTTTTTTCTGCACAGGTTTACCAGGGAGTACCAAACAAAAGTCACTCAGACCATCGATGTGCCTGCAGAATGTGGGACGGAGACGTACCACCTGTCCTCCGTCATCTGTGGGGATCCAAAGCTAACAGACTTCTACTGCTATTTAATGAAAGGAGAACGAACCGTAAAGGCAGACAACGAGCATGTCTTCACTGCAGACAGTGACTGCAGTGAAGACATGTCCAAAAACGGTTTCATTTACATTTATGAGAAGAAATGATCAGACACCAGAGGTTACAGTTTCTCCAGCCCCTCCTCTAGAAGGTGATAAAGGTGCCTTTGGAGAGGAGCTAAAAATATTATAATTCGAAGAAGAAAAACATCCTAGAAGGCCTAATTAGTAACCATTTTGAGGCTGGAGAAATGTGACTGGGACCAAACGTGTCTGATTTAAATTTATAGGACAAAAGGATAAAAAGATTTGACAGGTTTCCTGTTTGCAGGTTTCTCTCCGGGCACTCCGGCTTCCTGCCACAGTCTGAAATCTCCACTGAAATGATCCAGTAGGTAGAGGTGGACCCGTGGATGTGGGTCTGGCGGGCGGCCCCGGTGCAGGGGACCCAGTCCCCCAGCAGCAGACTGGGCCCAAAAGGCCCAGTCTCCTGTTGGGGGGAGCACTGGGGTTAACACTGGGAAGCGGAACCTCGGACAGAGCACAGGGAGGCGGAGGAGCAGCAGGAGACTCTGGAGACGGCGGAGGAGCAGCAGCGGGAGACTCTGGAGANGGGGTAATCAGGGGAATGGGACACACCTGGGGAGCAATCAACGGGGAGGACAGGACAGAGACTAACAGGAACACAGGACTGAACACAGAGAAACTCAAAAATAAGCACACAGAAACACGGAACCTAACATATAGGATGGGTGGCAACCCTAACTATAGTGTCTATTCTATGCGCCTTATAATCTGGTGCGCCTTATAGTGTGGAAAATATGGTAGTCCCAAGTTTTGTCTTTTATTGAATGTCCAAGACAAAGGTAAACAAAGGTAAAATAACTGAATAGGTGATCAACTCAAAACCACTTGCACCTTTTTACTCTCTCTGTCATTTAAGCACACCCGTTGCCATGGCAACCGCCTGCGCTCCACAAGCCGACCAGAGATTACGTTAAAAACATAACATTCAGTCCGTTACGATCAGGGGTGAAAATAGTTTTAAATTCTGAACACAGCGGTGGTTGATTAGTTAATTTTAAACTCCTGCTCTGCTAGTTTTTTTTGGTAATGGAACCGAAACGCACAGAATTGCGCAACACCTTGTTGAAACACTAATCACTGAGATTGTTATTGTTGTTGGGTCATTAATTTGAGCACGTTTTGCTGATTTTTTGTTGTTGTTGTTGTTGTTCTTTAATAAAGTTATGAACGTTTTGATAAGGAATCGGAGGACGTCCTGGTCTCAGAATCCTGGCGGCGTTCAGTTTGTCACCCAGTGCCGAGATCGACTCAAAACCTTCCGTGATCGACTTAATGGGCCGCTGCGCTAGTAAAGCATTTCATAAACAATATGAAATGGGGAAAAAAAGTTATTTACTAACTGATTAAGTCGTGTTTTAGATTGTTCTTGAAAAACTAATCAGTCACGGCTGATTAGTGGCTGCACAGTGAACCCATTGATTTCTTTTACAGCAGACAGCCGCTCCTCTCTCTTGCAGGTACTGCGTACCCACGCTAAATCTTTTAGGGGTACGCAGTACCCGACAGTACCCTCTTACTTTCACCCCTGCATTTACATCCATAGACATGATCAGCGCACACAGCTTCAGATCTCAGGATGTGACGATGGCTGAATAGTTTATAGAGGACATCAGAAATCCCAGGAATCAGCTCTCACTGTGGATCATTCTTTGGGTGCAATATGGACAATAAAAAAAGCACACGTAAAAACAATGGGCTTGCAGATACAAAAACATTCAAATCAATTAACGCTGGATGAAAAAATAAACTATAAAGGCCGTTAAGAATAGCTCAGCATAAATCACTCAAAAACTTAAAGTCACCTCTTGAAATTAACCAAATAAACTATAACGTTTCAAAAGGATGCAGCTCTCAAAACTAGACACACCAGTAACAAAATGAGGCAAAAAAAAAAAAAACTATTTTACACATATATTTAGACAAATACTTTGAACAATTCGAGTGGAAAACAACATTTTAGATCAAAGATAACAAAAAATAAAAAAGGTGTGCAACTGCATCTTTTAGATAGTCATAAGTTGTGAAGAGATTATAAATAATCTAAAGGATCTCCTGAAAACAAAGGTACCAGTTAGGAGGAGGATGGGGGGAAAAAATTCTAACAATTAGTTAGTAAAGTCAAAACAAAGTTTTGTGTTTTGTTTTGTTCAGCAGGGATGACTGGAGAAACTCTTCCACGGGGCTTTTTTTTTTTTTTTTTCTTTTTCCAGAGGTGGCCATTCCGGCTGCTTCGCATTCAACTGTGAACTGTTCCAGTTAAAGCCGGATATCAGGCCTGCCAGGTCCGACCGGCACCCTCCTCCATCATCAGAGCCAACTCACCATCAGGCAGTGATCAGCTGACAGAGCCGGATCTCTCTTCACCCGAGCATCGCCCGTAGGTCGGATGAGACGACTCCAAAGTCTGCGAACAATTGTCTCGAGAACATCGGATTTATTCATGATGAGTGATTTGAAATTGATTCGTTTACTTATAAATCCTTTGCGCCATTTTTCTTGGTTTCGGTCATGCCAACAGCTCCTCTTCCTCAGCTGTGGAAACAGCAGGTTTGAATCTCAAAAGAATCCAATGAGCCACTTAGTCTGAAGTTCGCTGTCTTATTCTCACAGCAGGAGGTTTATCCTTCTCGTGCCACTCCGGCAGTCTGCCGCAGGGTTCCCACAAGAAGTACTTTGCCACTAAAATGAGATTATTTGCTTGTAAAAGAAAAAAAACTGCTGTGTGCTCATCTAGTAACTGATGAATTTCTTGTTTTAAGGATTCAAACAGTTTAAAGTTCTCAAACTCAAAAATCCAACAATATTTTTTCAGTATGTAAGGAGCTACTTTTTTTATCCTGTGTGATGAAGATCCAATTTCAGCTTCACTTATAAACTCCCATAAAACATTACAATTGTGAGAAAAGAACCTAATTTCTGTGTAGGCCTCTAGGCTGTTCATTTCCACCGCTGTCTCTCATGGAACATGCTTGATTTGGAAATCTTAGGGTTAGGACAACTATAAAAACTCTTTAGGCCTGCCGTTTGTGACGCTTACCATATTAGTGTACGAGATGCTAAACACGCAGCAAAAATATCAACCCTTTAGCATTTTGCCTTTGTTTTTAAATGTTAATAAAACCTTCCTTACTAATAACAGAAATTTGGCAAAACTGAAATCAGAATCTGCTTAACGGTACGTTGAATCTTTTAAGATTTTAGATTTGAAATCAAAACCCAGATCCGTGAGTGTCAAATAAAAACTCACAGCCCAACTTTATTTATTCTTCAATGGGAAAATACATGTCACAGCTGCAAATGAAAAAAAAAAACCTTAAAAAAAAGATAAAGCTAAATGTAAATTTGTTTAGAAATTATTTCCATGTGGTTTAGGGTGAAGAAGCGAACTCAGATTTTTCACTCCATCCCACGCAGACCACATGCAGTTGATGCTGTCATGACGAATGTGCATCTCCGACTGGGTGAGTCAAAGGCCGCGCTGCATTTTAGCTAAATGTATTTTCCCTTCTTTCGTGTACAGTGAGGAGCCAGAGGACCAAAGTCTTTACAGCTAAACGCGGGAGCGCCGCCGCTCCTCTGACCTCTGCCTGTGTTGGAAGGATGTTGTCTCAGCTTTGTTGTGGTTCTGCTGGTGAGGAAGCTCCGGGCGGATCCTCCTGCGGTGGATCACACTAGAGTAACATTTAGGGCATCAGATCACATTTCAGCAGATTCTGCTGCCCACATGCAGTGGGAAACTGCTGAGATCCATCCGAACTGCTTCAGAAAATCTGATTGGCATAATGATATCAATCCTCGCATACAGCTGCTGAAGATTTCAGATTGGGCATGCCAGCATCAAATATTTTATTTATA